>NW_010183249.1:35167-42024 GCF_000695765.1 Mesitornis unicolor
CGCTCGGCCGCAGCCACCCATCCCTGCCTTCTCCTTCCCTTGCTACGGGGTTCGGCATCCCTCTGGGTGGGGGCTTTTTGAAGGGTTGGATTGCGGAGCTGCAGCCTTCCTCTGCAAGTGGGCCGGTGGTGCTAGTGGTATGGTAGCTTTGCCCTGAGACTGAGCCATCTCGTATCGTGTCCCCCTCAATATGATGGCTGATATCGTTAGCAACTGGAAGCTGGAGCAGTTTGTGCTCCAGAAATGTCTCCCCCCAATTTGGTCCCCTGGGGCTTTCCAGGGCCCAGAGGCATACCAGCAGCTCTGCCAGCAGTGGGAGAGCTGGGCGGAGGAGGCCAAAAAGCCCAAACCCACAAATAAGTGCAAAAAGCGAGCGGCTTTGCAGGGTTTGCTGATGGTGAGCAGGGAGCTGTCTAAACTGCTGAAGGAGGCTCTTGAGAATGTGCAGACACTGGAGCAGGCCAAGGGTGAGCTTAAAATGCAGGTGGATAATTTGCGGGCAGAGGTGCAGGGTTTGTGCGGGGATTCTCTGCGGAGCGCGGTGGAGATAACCCGGCTGGAGAGCAAGCTGGGCTATGAGAAGCTGAAAACGGAGGAGCTGGAGAAGGAGGTTGGCAAGTGGATTGGGGAGACCCATGATGCTCAGAGCGCAGTACGGGCGGTCCTGCAGGATGTCCAGAGGGACCGGGGCACTGGCCCTGATCACAAGGTGTGCCACGCTAAGATCCAAGAGCTGCAGGCAGAGCTGGGGGTGTCAAGGGGTATCGTGGCTGCCATTCAAGGCAAGAGGAGTCGGTTCGGGAATGGGGAGGGGGAGGACTCCCTGGACCCGCACCCGCCCCACTATGATTATGAGGATGATGTGTGGGGTGCCAATGGTCCCACCAGGCCATCCCCCTATGCTCCTCTGCGGGAGGAGGTGTGCCAGCTGCAAGGGGGGGAGGTGGAGGCTTCCAAAACTAAAAAGACCCCCCCCGAAGAGCCGGCCAGCCATGGCCCGCTCCAGGCCATAGATACCAACAGGCCTGTGCTCTGGTTTAGCCCTGAGCAGCTCAAAACAGTGGGGAAGATGTTGGGGCCATTGACAAAGGAGACAGCAGTCAATTGGCTGGCCAGGGCAGGTACCAGAGCGGCAACTCGGTCAGTGACCTGATAGACGTGGTGAGAAAGTGCATGAAACCAGATGATTTTTCAGCACTGCCAGGGGATGTGCAGATAGGCAATGTCCAGGACATCGGGGATGTCCAGTCAGCCGTGCTAAAGATGTTCTTCCCAGAGGTCAACCCCTTAGTGCTTTTCCACCAGGAGAAGCAAAACCCAGAGGAGCGTCCAGATGCTTACGTTAACCGTAAGAAGATGCTCTACCAGATGGCTGGGCTGCCTGGGTCAAAGGACTCCCCCCTTGATTTTGACAGGCCTGAATTCAAGGAGCCACTGGTAGTGGGGTTGACTCCCCCATTGCGGGTAATAGCTGGTGGGGATGCAGCCAGAAAGCCACTGTCGGAGCTGGAGCAGATCCTGACCCAGAATTTTGAGTTGCAAAAGCAGGCGTTCCCAGGGTACGTGCTGGGAGGGAAGAAAGGGAAACCCTCAACAATGTCCTTCCAAAATGCAGGGGTGAGAAAGATACAAGGAGACAACCGTAAAGATCCCGATGGCAAGGGTGGTCCAGGGAAGGAGAACCAGCAAGGGATGAGGTTTCAGAAGTCCAATATTTGGCGGGCTGAGCTGAGGAAGCGCTTGCTAAAATATGAGAAGCTGGAGGATATTGATGGCTTGCCAGATGCAGAGCTTTTCCGAAAACTGGCCCTGCATGAGACCAAAAAGCACAGCAGCTCCAACCCCATTGACCCGGGGTCTAAAGCTCAGCAATAGGGCTGCCAGGCACCCACATCGCCCCTTTTTGTGGCACCAATTAAGACCGATTCATGGGGGCGCCTGATAGTTGATACAACTATTGGAGGAGGGGTGCTTGGACAAGTGATGTTAATTGATATTGGTGCCTCTTATTCAATTCTGAATATGGCCCCTGGTGAAACCGGGCTCTTCCAAACCTGTGAAAATATTGAATTGACTTGGCCTAACGGCCAAAAATCCTCAGTGCCATTCACAGGGCCTGTACCCTTTGGAATTGGGACCGCCAAAGGGTCTGAAAAATTTGGGAAAATGGAAATGAAGGGAAAGCCGGGAATTTTAGCCATCTCTGCACTGACAAAGATGGGGGTGGTGGTAGACCTGGCAAACCAGGCACTGTTACATTGCCCCCAGAGTGATGTGGCTGTCATCCCGGCGAGCCACAGGGTGATGTCAGTGAAAGCCCCCGAGCTCCTCCTCCACCCTGAGTGGGAACCCTGTGTGAAACGGGTCACAGAGCAGTTCCCCCAGGTCTGGGCAAGGAGCAAGCTGGATTGTGGGCAGGTAGATGCTGTCGTGTCAGTCAAAGGGCCAGATCCCCCTCCTCAGCCACAGCCCCAGTACCCGGCTGAGGCTGAGGATGGCTTGTGGGGCACAGTCAAAACCTTGCTGGAGCAGGGGGTGTTGGTGGAGCAGCAGAGCACCAGCAATGCCCCGGTGTGGCCCCTGCGGAAAGCTGATGGGAAAACGTGGAGGCTGACAGTCAACTTCAGCGCCCTGAACCGTGTCACCCCAGTGCGGGCCTCTGCAGTGGTCAAGTACCCTGACATCATGGCAGCCATCTCCCGGGGGTCCGAGTGGTTCTCGGTGCTCAACCTGACCAGCCCGTACTTTGCTATCCCCTTGCACCCTGACTCCTGGCACAAGTTTGCCTTCACTCTTCGAGGACGGCAATTTGCCTTTGCCAGAGTTCCCCCAGGCTTCCACAGCACCCCCGCCATCTGCCACGTGCATGTGGTGAGGATGTGGGAGAAGCTTAGCCACCGGGAGAGCGTGCTGTCCTGTGCTGGTGACATCCTCATCCACACCCGGACAAAGGAGGAGAACCTGGAGGTGCTGGCAGAGGTGCTGGAGGCTGTCCAGACAACAGGCTTCAGGGTCAGCCCCACAAAGGCCCAGCTGTGCTGGAAGGAGGTCTCCTACCTAGGGGTGACCCTAGGGGAGGGAGGGCGCTCACTGGAGAAGCAGAGGGTTCAGCTAATACAGAAGGTGTCGGCACCAGCCGATGTCACTACCCTGAGGTCATTCCTGACTCTCCTGAGGTTCTCTCGGGAGTTTGTTGAGGGCTATGCAGAGAAAGCTGCCCCCCTCTGTCACCTCCTGAAGAAGAACACCCCCTGGGAATGGGGACTGGTGCAGGATGAGGCAGTGAAGGCCTTAAAGGAGAGTGTGGCACGAGCCCCTGTGCTGGTACATCCTCGGGGGGACAGACCCTATGTCCTGCAGCTGGCCAGCACAGGGAAGGGGCTGCAGGCCACCCTGAGCCAGCAGCACAACACCCACCTCCTCCCTGTTGCCCACGCCTCGCGTCTCCTGACGCCGGCCGAGCAGCAGTTCACTGACTACGAGAGGGAGGCTTTAGCCTTGACCTGGGCCCTGCAGCACTGGGAGTACCTGGTGGGGTTGGCCCCGGTGCTCCTGAGGACCTCCCGCACCCCAGTGCGATACCTCTTGTCGGGGAGGGGGGATGAGGGTCCCCTGTGCTGCCCCAGAATGGCCAACTGGACGCTGGCATTGACCGACAAGGAGGTCCCCAGGGAGGCGGGAGAGCCCTCACCTGGCACTTATGGGGTGGTAATCAGTGGAGAGAGTGATGGGGAGGACACAGTGGGTCCCCTAGCAGAGCCCAAGCTGCAGCGGGTGCCCCTGTTTGAGAGCAGCCTCAGCCTGGCAGAGGCTAAGGAGAAAGGCTATGTTGTGTGGTTTGTAGATGGGTCACACTACCACAGGGAAGGGGTGTCCTACACAGGCTACGCTGCTGTCAACAGGGCTACTGGGGAGGTCGTGAAGGGGAAGTGCCAGCCGCACTCCATCCAGGCTGCTGAGCTGGTGGCCGTGACCGCCGCCCTGGAAAACACGCCAGCAGACCAGCCCCTAGCCATATTCTCAGACTCGGGTTGGGTGGTGCGGGTGGTGCTGGAGTGGCTGGGGAGAGAGGGACATGCAGTCTGCTGATGGCAAGCCCGTCACCTATGCCAAAAAGCTGCTGTACCTTGCAAGGCTGGCAGAGCAGAGGGCATGCCCAGCCCAGATCATTAAGGTCAGAGCCCACAAGAAGGGAACAGAGGAGGCCAAGTGGAACAAGGAGGCAGATGTCAAAGCCAAGCAAGGAGCAAAGGAAGGGCTGGTGTGGAAGGCCAGTAAGCCTTCAGAGAACATCCCTATGTTGGTGGCTCCCAGAAGACACTGGGAGAGCGTGGACCTGCTGGGCTTGCAGGCACAGGACCCCAGGGTCCGGGAGTTAGTGCAGGGCAGGGAGTATAAAGGCTGCAAGGTGTGGAAGCATGCCTCAGGGCTGGTCATGGCAAGGAGGGAGGGGGCCGACTTCCCAGTCTGGGTGGTACCTGAACTCATCCGGACAGAACTGGTGGCCCTGACTCATGAGCAGGGACATATGGGGACAGACAAGACCATGGTGAAGCTGCAGGGTGCTGGGTGGTGGCCTGAAATGAGAGAGGATGTAGAAAGGTATGTCAGCAACTGCCTGACATGTGCAGCCAACAATCCTGACTCCAAAACGGCAAAAGCCCTCCTGGGCCACCAGAGGATTTCTGGGCCGTGGAGCAAGTTGCAGGTGGAGTTTATTGGCCCTTTGCCCCAAACAGCCCGAGGGAACAGGTATTGCCTGGTAATTAGTGATGACTTCACTAAGTGGGTGGAAGTGTTTCCGGCCCGAAACAACACAGCCAGCACAACCGCAAGGATCCTGGTAGAGCATGTCTTCTCCCAGTGGGGCCTCCCAAAGGAGATCGATTCAGACCATGGCCAACGCTTCATTGGTGAAGTCATGCAAGGGGTGTGCCAAGCCCTGGGTATCAAGCAAAAGCTTCATATCATGGGGCATTTCCACAAGCCTGGCTCAGCAGAGGGTCCCAACCAACCTCTGAAGGCAGCGCTGAGAAAGCTCATGAACCAGCAAAGGAAAGACTGGGATCAGAAGATCCCAGTGGTCCTGCTGGCATTACGGGGGGCCATGGCATCTCACGCGCCTTCTAAACAGAAGCCGCCTCCCGCAAGAGACCCGAAGCTGCTGGGATACTGGTGGCAAAAAGGAGAGCCACCAGATGAGCTGCAGCCCCGTGTGCTGATGGATAGGTGGGTCCAGGATGTGCTGAGAACGGCGCTGGCTATGTACCACCAGGTTGGCTTGGTGCAGGAGACCAACATCGCCAAAATGGAAAAGCAGATGGGAGCGCTGCTGCGCCCCGTGGAATGGAACATAGGGGACCTGGTAGCATATCGAAGGGTTACAGAGAAGAACCAGGTACTGGCATCTGAATGGATGGGGCCAGTTAGGGTTGTGAACAAGGCCAGCCCCTCCATGTACCAAGTAGAAGTCAGAAAGGGAGTGAAAAGGCAGGAAAAATGGCTCCATTCTTCACAATTAAAAGCATGGAAGGGAAATTAACGGGGCTGGAGAGCCCGTCTTGCTTATGTTTTGCAGATGAAGGAAAATGGAAGGCGATTGTAACCGGCAGGAAGGGCGAACTTCATGGCATCACCAGCCCTGTTTGCGCTGTGGGGGAAAGGCTTTCAAATTTCTGGTTGCAGGATTTGCTTTGCTTTCTGGTACGTGCATAGCGCCGAGCACCCAACACGCCCAACCAACACATCAGCATCTCAGACAAAAAGTCAGTCGTTCCCACTTAGAAAGGCACCCCGAAACATGGGCCACAGCTCAGCACAGGGTTAGGAGGTCCACAGCTATTGGGACTAATTGGCCCTGGTCTCAAGCTTACATTAAATATACAGGAAGCATGGGATTAAATTCTAACGACGACTTAAATTTGTCAACAGTGGTTATGCATGGGATGGAGGTGTACTTGGAAAATGAGTGGGGTTGGGATAGCACAAACAGACTTCCACAGCTTACGGGGAAGGTGGGACAAGAAATAAAGGTAGGGTGCAGGGTAATTAATGGATCCACTCACCAGCGAGTAACTCAGATCTCCGTAACTGAACTGAAAAGTAACAGGAATCAGAAAAAAACCTGTGGTGTGGAAAAATTGGACTGTTGGTATAATTTCACTTTGACCCAGCCAGTGTTTGTGGTCTGCCTCTGGGCACGCAACAGCGTGGGGCTGTCCTTTAAATTCAAGATTAGCACCACCACCCACACTTTTGCTGCAGTTAAGATCTCAAAGTGCCATTTTTTGGCCTGGCATGCAGATCAATATGCTGAAATTGGCAACCATGTAAAATTGGAAATTAAATACTCCCAAGAAAGTATTAGCGATCCCATGCAAATTGATGGCACCACCGTGACTATCGCTGCCCCTAACGGCCGCAGGTGGGTTGTTCCAGTAAACTGCCTCCGTGAGAGCAAAACACTTATGAGATCTGAATTAGGCACAGAGGCTTCATGGTATAATCAGGACTATGGACGTTGCCCACACCTGGTCATAAACCTCCAGGTGTGGTGTCAAGGAAATCTGAGTGTAGAAATGTCCCCTGAGCTTGGAGGAAAGTGGTGGATAGGAGGCCCCGAAGGATTTAAAAAAGAATTTACCATCATTGCTGTCCTGCGCCCTTTTGTTTCCAAAATAGGCCCTTATGTAGTCAAGCAAAATCACATTCAAGAGCTGTTGACTGGTCCTGTCCGGTCACTGAAGAAGGTGGTGTTGTCGCTGTCCACTGTTAATATTTCATCTGTCAGACCACACTGTAGCCCTTTCCTCTCCACGCTCTCCACTGGCTGGCTGGCGTGGCTCCCCAGCCGCTCC
>NW_010183249.1:42055-42835 GCF_000695765.1 Mesitornis unicolor
AGGGCACCCGGGCCAAAAGAGACCTGCTGGCCACGGCGCTGGGAGGAGGAAGTGCTGGGCTGGGAGTCCTCAACAGTATGAATGTTGAGGTCCTGGCCAACAAATTGGAGGCTGTCACCTCGGGTGTGCAGGGCCTCCTCCACCCCCTGAATTCATCCCTGGCCAGCCTTGGGATGGGGCAGTGGCTCGTGTCAGAGGTGTTGCCCACCTGGGAACAAATCAGTGAGAAGGACCACCAGCTGCTGTTGCGAGCACTGGGCGTCGAGCAAAATAATGTCTCTCTTGCTCTTAGTTGCATCCAAGCCCAGATGTGGGTGCAGAGTGTCGTTGCAGGTATCCTGAGAGATGGTGACAATGGTGTCCTCCCCACTGAGATCCGAAAGATCGTGTGGGACGCGGCCACAGAGAAGGAGCGGCAGCTCCAAGCCTGGTGGAGGCTTGTCAACTTCACCCATGACCAGGTCCTCAACGCAGTCATTGCCCACGTCCTCACAGTGGTGGAGGCTCGCATCGAAAAGGTCTACCCCATCGTGGCCTTGGGGGTTAACACAAACGGGTCGGTGGTCTACCCCCTGGACCACCGCATGTGGGCGAGGGTGTCTGATGGGAAATGGCAATCAGTAGATTTGGAAGCCTGTATTTTGGAAAGGGGGCTGGGATTCATATGTGAAGATGATGCCCTTAAGGCGAGCGATGTTTGCTTTGACACCAAAGAAGGGGTGTGTCATTTTGAGATCAACCCCCAGAGCAGTAACAAAACGGTGTTAGTGTACGTAGGGA
>NW_010183249.1:42866-117969 GCF_000695765.1 Mesitornis unicolor
TCAGAACGACGTGTAGATACGTGCAGATTAACGAAGTCTATAATCAGACTGTGTTTAATGACTCCAATATGTGTGCTTGCAATGTAGATATAATTAGAGGCTGTGATTTTCTGTATAAGCCGCCAGTATTTACTAGCCAGCTATTAATCAGAAACTATACCTTGTATCGTAGTATAACCCCGACCCCCATAGGTATGGATTTGTCGCTTGTAAAAGAAATGTTAGAGCATGCAAGCTTACAGCAGCTGTTAGAAAACGCTAAGGCAGAAGCTAAAAAGATCCTAATAACAGTACATCACGATGGTAATGTTATAAAACAGGTAATGGAACGAATTAAGAGGGTGGGAGAACATCATTGGTGGGAAATTTTCTTTGGCTGGTCCCCGACCGCCACCGGGATCTTCAACGCGCTGCTGCACCCCGTTGTAGTTATCCTGTTAATGCAAATCTGTGTGTGCTTTGCCATGGTAGCAACTTGTTACTGGATGAGGCAGGTGAAGCTCTGCATTGACAACCAGGTGAAAGGACTGGGGCTGGCCAAGCGCCTCCTACCATAGTCAAGGGCAAGACTGGGTTGGCCTCTGTGTTTGCCACCAAGAAGAACCTTTAGCTCCGCTGTTGGCTGCAACCCAGTAGGCGTTGAGCGGTGGAGACACATGCCATGCCAGACCTTGATGTGAGGGGTGGCCTCTTCTGTTACAAGAGGGCCATCCAGGAGGGGAGGGCAGGCCAAGCAGCCTGCAGTCAGTGTGAATCACAGAATGGTTGAGGTTGGAAGGGATGTTTTGAGATGACCTAGTCCAAAATTCCCTGCTCAAGCAAGGTCACCTAGAGCAGACTGCCCAGGACTGCGTCCAATTGGGCTTTGACTATCTCCACAGATGGAGACTGCACAACCTCTCTGGGCAAACCTGTTCCAGTGTTTGATCACTCTCACAGCTAAAAAGCAAGAGTTAGCATAAGTAACTTTTTTTTCAATGTCCCACCCCCAAATGCCAATACAAAGAAGCTGCTCTTGTGTGATTTAAGACTCCTTAAGTAAAGAAGGGGACAAGGAAAGCCAAGGACAGTGTCTTTGGAAGGAAAGAAAAGAGAACGTAATGTCTGAGTGTGGAAAAGCACCCAGTGAAGATGGCAGAGGTGGTGCCAGCCTCAAAGACTTGGAAAGATGGTAAAAGACGAGCAGAACGAAAGACTCGGTAATGACTTTGGACTTGAAGGAGCTGAATCCACATGAACTTTCACAGCAAGTATCTCCGGGTTCCTAAGACTCCCAGGACGTCTGGCCAACGGATTGGTGAGATCTTGTTTTCGGAGCCTGGACATCACCGCTTTGCTTTGCCTAGTTGTGCACTTACTCAATAAAATGTATCTGTTTGAGGATGTCTGAGGCTGTCTGCTCAATCGCCGCCTGCTCAGCTGCTCACTACCCAGGCTCGTAACTTTGGCTACACTGGTAAAGAGGAATCCTGGTAAAAATAAAAGATGTGGGGTTTTTTCCCTTTTATAGGTCAAAATCCCTCACTTGCTTTTTATCTGCAGATTATTCACTGAAACAAAGATTTTTCCCTTGGGCCAAAGAGTGCGGCTCTGAGCTGGTGCATAAACCCCCTATTTCATGCTGCCTCTCCCACTCTGCATCACCCCCCTGTCTCTGAACCCAGAAGGAGCCTTAAATTAATACATATGGGGATTTGAACAATTTAAAAACATTGGTAATTTAAATAAAACAATAAACCAAACACCTCATTTCCAGCCTGATCTCATCTCGGAGGCAGTGCCCTCTCTGAGAACAGGGGGATTTTGCACGGACTAAAAGCCCTTTGCAATCCAGGCTGAAACAAAAAGATTAAGAACTGGCCTTTAACCCAGCAGGCAACCGCTGGACTAACTTGAGAAATGAGTGAAAACCCCCACTTTTCACAAACACCAGGCTGGGAAGTGCAAATAAACAGCATATTGCCACAGCAACCTTCTTTAAAGAGAAGCGGAAATTCAATATATGGGATTGCTAAAGACACTTCTCCTTAAGAAGCACACATTATAACCGAGTTCATGAAAAAGTGAATAAACACATCGCCGTCTAAAATCACAGAAATCCTTCTCCCCCCTCCAAACACCATAAAAACATCCCCTTCACCCTTGGGAGGGGAGGCTGCACTCTCCCCCACCACCTCCTCGGCGTCCTCCCACCCCCCTATGAAAGGGCTGATACCTGGTGCCCTCCACGCTCTGCTGTTCCCTTTGTTCTACTCATTACAAAACCTCACAGAAAACACACGGTTACTTTGGTTAAAGTTCCTTTCTTACTTGCTAACACTGTACGTGTTTCATGAAAATTCATTACTCTGTGAATAATTACCTTTTTATACAAAGCCTTTACCCCCCCTAATCTGTTTTGGGAGCCTGGAGGGGAAAAAGGAACCACCAAAATTTCACCTTATCCACTTTTCAGTCCCAAACTTGCAGTGGGGCAGTGTGGCACCACAGGGGTTTGCCCCAGGATGATGGTATAGCCATAAGGAAAGGGGTTCCTATAGCTACACGCAGGTTATTGCTGAATGCAGACCCTTGCATGAGCTGCTGCCCTCTGCAGAGCCACCACACGCATGCACGTAGGCTTGGAAAGTTTGCAAAACTATGGAGTTCCCCCCGTTTAGTGCCATTTGTTCGTCACCACAGACCGAGGAGGGCTGTTTTCATGGTAGCAGCAGCATCGCTGTGGCTCTGATAGACTTTGAGTGCAGCCTGGGGGGCAGCACCTTGAGCCAGAGTTTTTGTCTGCTTTTCCAGTTGTAGATCCCATAAAAGATTTTACCCAAATTCACCTTTTTTTCCAAGCCAAATGGGTAAGAGGATTGTATTTATTCCCTGGTGGTTTTGCCCCTGTCCTCTGTGCTCTGGAGCAGAGAGAAGTCTGACCACAATGGAGTCACTGGCCCCACTGGTCTAGTCCTGGTGGTAGTAATTCAGATTTACTTTTTAAAAACTAAGGGCCATGATGTGAAATTTTGACTCAAGTAGAACAAGCAATGTAAAAATAAGCCCTGGTGGTGAGAGCAGAAATGCTGGGGTCCTCTTGAGAGCCTAAAAAGAGCCCACAAGGGACAGGAAGGTACCAAACACACAATCTAACCCGAAGAGGAGCGTGTTGCTCAGAGAAAGCTCAGACTGCGGTTTCCCAGCCCCAGACAGGTTAGCACCACTGTATTTTCAGGAAAACATTCAAAAGAGCTTGGAATTTTTTTGGGGGTTCTGCCTCTGAAGCCTTGAACATTGCCAAGGTTCATTTTGTACCTCCTTGGGCAGTGCCAGGCAGAAGGCTGCAGATTCCTGTCTGTCCATCAGAGCTCTCTGTTGGAGCTGCTGCCCCAAACCCACCGTCAGTATTTTGACCAGTAACTCTCTCCAGCAGGAACTTTGCCTTTCAGACTCAGGGCTTGGCCATGGCTCTCCTTTTTGTACTCTTTCCACCTCCTGACCACCTCTAAATTTTATCCCCTTCCTCCACCACTGCTTTCCACCTTCCTTAACATCAGTTTCTTGCTTCTTGAGCATAATTGTCCCTCAAGATCATCCCCTGCTTTGAGGAGGGCATTGCAGAGCTTTCTTCCTTCACCCAGCGCTTACAAGGTGACTGCAAATTCACAGAGAGGGGATTCATCTGGCTTCGAACCTCTCAGCGCCAATGCCCTTCAAAGCTCATGAATTTTGTTAAGCCACTGCGGATCAAAGGAATCCTATAAAAGAAAAAGTAGTAGCAGGCAGATTGAAACACTGGAGGGTTCAATCTTGATGCAATCAAGAGATTGCAGTCAACCTCGAGTCACTCTCGACTGTCTTCTGCAGTGGTGACCCCTCCATAATATATCTCTATGGTTGAAAACAAGTGTTTTACTCCTATCACCCCCACTTAGTGGCTGGGAAAGCTGCACCCCAGGTTCTTTTGCTCCCAAGCATTTTACTCTACCTCAGAACACACCAGAGAAGCTGGATACCAGACCCAACTATTTACAGTCTCTAAATTGACTGCAAACACGACCCAGCATAGCAGAGCAGGAAGATGGGAAGAGCAAGAAAGCCCTAGGGACACAGTGGTACCATGAGATCGTGATGCAGTGCAGCATGCTATATCCTGGCTGATCACAATTTATTATGTATGGGCAGGATGGAAGAAACAGGTTTTAGGAGGTGGAATAAGGAAGAGCATCAGGGCTCAGAGGCACAATGAGACCTGGTTTGAGAGCTAAAAGCTGGGTAGCTCATTGGGATGTGGGGCAGATTCTGGCTTGTGTTGATTTTTTTCTGCTTTGTGAAGTACCAGAGAAATCCTGTGATGTGCCAGCACTCAGCATGAAGGGAGATGCTTGATTTATTCCTCACAGCAGCTTCAGGAAGCGATCAGATATACATCAGCCTGGCTGAGAAGGGGTCACAAATAACCCAGCAGGGAGTTAGTTTACTCTTAGGAGTGGTGAAATGACTGAAGTTATATCCTGCAGAGGGAAATGCAGGGAATTCTTATGGGTTCACTCATTTTCTTGAAAAATAAAACACAATAGAAACAATTTCAAATTTTGACAGAGATCTATCATTAGCATGACTGCTGAGCTTGGCAAAGCTGACACAAGACAGTGCAGTTAAGAAATAGGCCTTCTACAGCATGGGGCAATCAAAACATCCTCGTTCCTCCAGCTGCTCTCAGCAGATTCACCAGTGGACGAGAGTCACGGGTACCTGGAAATGGAACAGAAAGACATGAGGTTACTTGGAACAGTGCAGGCTAGGAGGTATGAGGAAAAAACACCCCCCTTAAAGTCTTGCCTACATTTCCCTTTCTTCCCAGCATCTCTAGAAGTAATGCAAGGCTTTATTCCATCAAGGGGCATGGGAAGTTGGCGATATCTGCACGAGTGTTGATGGAGATGCCATCTGACCTGATCCGGGAGCAGGAAGCAGCTGTAGGACATGGGTCTACGAGTTGAGAGATGGTGTGACTATACAGCACATCGGCTGCTCATGGCAAATGCTCTTTCCAGGCTTGAGCGACAAGGTGTGTGCACAGAGTGACTTCTCCCTCAGTCAAACTGAGGTACATTACTCATACTGGTCCTGGGACAGGAGCAAACCCACGCCCTGTTTTGTCTCCTGGTAACTTGTTTGTGCAGCTGGACTCAGATGTACAGGCCTGGCTCTCCCAGCTGGGAGCCCAGATACGCTCTGTCTTCTGTATGTCCATGCATGGTCCCCAACAGAGCAGGGATAAAAGTAATGGCTGGAGCCACCTGCACTGTACACACATCCACCCTTCCACCCCTCAAACAGATGAAGGCTTGACCAGTATGATAATGAAGGTCCTGGCTGATACCAGCACAGGAAGAAAGGAAAATGGGAGTGATAATTCCCTATCATTGGCAATATGCAGTCAGTACTTTAATACAATAATTTGTTTAGCTTTTTCATGCAATTCTTGCAAATTATTCTAGTATCATCCTGCCAAACACATTCAAAGGACACAGACAGGCATGCATAGCAATATTCTCTGCACTTAGTGTATTTTCTGTAAGACAAACGTGTCTTGGCTCTGTATACAGGACTGACACAAATATTTTTAAAAACCCAGATATGATCAGGCATTACTGGGGACAGAGGAAAGCAGCCAAGACTGACTCACCACGCTGTCAGAGCCAAGTGCTGTTCTGTGGGGACAAACACCATGGCTTATGCAGAAAGTGCTCCCAAGGGAGAGAGGGCAGGTGCTGGCCTTTACAGATCCCCTGGGAAAGTAAACAAACGGTAAGCACCATCAGACAGTTAAATGACTGTGGCATTTCCACATTGATTAAAGATCAGAAGTTTCAAACCTGGAGACCTAATACAGGGCACCCAGATCTCTTTTTAGACAGTTCATTGGACCATCTTTGATGTTTAGTGTTACTGAGCAGCAGGTAGTCAGTTGTTTTCAAAACTAAACCCCTTTTTGAGGTGCTTACAAGGAGATACAGATACTTACTTATTAACAATTTCAAGACTGCTTAGAAAACGTTGGCCTAGGCTTCCATTTGTCTCTTGTATTTGTCAAATGCCACATGAGCACATCAGAAGCATAAACACTACAAATCCACCCCACTGTGGGGCTCCCACTGCATTATCCTTGCTGTTCATTAGCAAACGCTGCAGTAATGCTGCGAAGATACCTGCTTGCCTATGTTTGCCTAAGCAAACAGCATCAGAATACTCTATAAAACATTGCTAAAAAATAAAAAAAGCAAAGATTTATTTGCCTCAACAGCACATTCACCAATGAACAAGAAAATACTGCCATGACAGTGGTGGTATGTCTGTCCTCACTTCCTTCACACTTGCTCATAGACCTGACCCATAATCTGGACTCAGTCAATTGCCAGGGTTAACGCAGAGCAGTAAAATCATAATGAAAGATGACATAGCTCTGAGATGAGCGCTGGAGAGCAGATAAGCTACACAGTGGAAAATGAGATGGACACCAGCTTGTGGGTGCTGTCTCCACCTCCTCTTCTTCACCAACTGGTGCTTCTTGCTGTTTAGAGTGTGGAGCAGAAAGATGAAAGGCCAACTGTGCACTGGCGTATGTACCCTGTGCTCAGCAAGACCCCGTTTGCAGCTGCGTGCAGGCTCTGCTCGGGGGGGTGACACAACACCTTCACCACAGGCACAGCATGGGGTCGGCAACACCGGCACTTCGGAACAAGCACGGCTGGTGCGTGTGGTCTGATTTCTTCATTTGCCGAGCTAGAAAAAAAATAAAAATAATAAAAAGAGATGTAAACAAAGCAGAAGGCAGGGAGCGAAGCAGCTGGCATCACCTTCTCCCTCAGGTTTGAGAGGGTTTTTTCTTAAAACAAAACTCCATCCTTACAATCCTCTCATTTTGAGGGCAATTTTAAGGAAATGAGTATGTAACACTTGCTCGCTTTATGCTGTGAGTGGAGATACCCCCACATGAAATAAGTTAGCAGGGAAGAGACACTCATCCTGAGAGTACTGAAGAACCATCCCAAATCTGAAAGCCCTTAAACAGACACAACTGCTGGCAATGCTGACTGCTGACCATTGACAGAGGGTCTCAAACTCCAGATTTAATATACACCTGATGAGGTAGGCTTTACATCTGCTGTTGGCTTTGGAGGATGCACCTCCACTATCATGGCCTTGATTTCACATTGGCTTCCTAGGTATCCTCTTCCACCCTGAGCAGTGTGGAACAGGAAAGGAGCTCATGTATGAAGGCATTGCTGATGCACATCCAAATTCAAAAAAGGAAAAAGGTGCCTTCTCAAGGGGCCCCGAGGCCTTTGCACCACTGACACAAGTTATTTGGCCCAGGAACTTTGGTGCATGCACAGATGTTGCTGCTGAAGCCAAGCCCAGGTGCTGTCTGAGAGAAACCCACACTTGCTGAGTGCATCCTGCATGGTCCCTTGATCAGGACTTGTATGAAGCTACAGCACCAAAACTTCTATTGACCTCTAAGAAGTGAGGAAAGGAGTCAAATCTTGCAAGCTGCTGGGAAGTCTGACATCTCAGTGGTCACACATCACCTTGCTCAGGTGACTCATTTGACCAGGCAGCCATGAAACTGCTCTCCTGGTGTCACAGCACCATGATAAGCACCAAGCAAGGGAGGGAGCGTTACTGGGGTGATGCTGAGCAAGGCAGAGTGATTTTTTTTAAGCACGAGAGGTGGATTTGAGGAAGGCTGAAGGCAGGGTAGGAGAGAACTGAGCTGACGCAGAAAGTGCTGAAAGCCTCTCCTATCACCCTCTCGAGGTATGGACTTCATTTGCACATGAAGCTAAATGAATGTAAGGATACTGACTTCAGATTTTTGATTAACACTTCGAGGAGAACCTGCAGATATACCATGGCACTCCACTGCGGTAATTATGTGGTAATATATCATTTACAGTGAGGGAAGCGGAGAGAAACAGAAATAATCATTTTTGCTGACTACAAAAGGGAAGGTTTTGCCTCTGTGCCTCAGAAATAGCATCAATAGAGACTGATATAATGCAGTTCCAAAAAAAGACACTTTGAGGGAAAAGGCTTAACCATGAGCAAGAGGCATCACGGTCCATGTATTTCTCATACAGTATGATATTATCAGTGACTGTGGTTCAGCTTGTGGAGCTTGGATTCATAATGCAGATGGTTTGGAAACACTTAGCACTTAGCTTTGAAGAAAACAACTTTATTTCAACTGTTTGTTAGGTTAGTGCTAAGAACATTGCAGTGAGCAGTTTCATTGTTAATTCTAAGAAATCCTACTTAATTTTAAAGGTTTCTTTTAACTCTCTCCTCCCTCCCACACACAGAGATTTTCAGTTTTCCCCACAGCTCTCAGAGGAAAAAAGAAAAAAAATACAATGTACCACTTTTCTCATTCCCCATATTGAGATTCTGGTTTTATTTCAAACTTTCATTTCTTAAGTAGGGAAATACCAATGGCCCGAGCCTGTCAATGCAAGAAGAAAAGGTTTGCAACCTGAAGGTCTGTGGTTTTGTCTGGTGGTGTTGAGTGTCAATGAATTGAAGTGTCGATGAAGCCCAACCGTGGTACAAGTGGTACTCAGCACACTGTGCAAGATAAGCTCCTGCAGGCATTCGGGACTTGTGGAAGTGTTGGTCACTTGTGGAAAATGAGGTTTACAGAGCAGGAGTGATCGCCAGTGCATATCTGGGAACAAAGCTGGGCAGGTAGTTTGCTGTAGCTCTCCAAAATAAAACCAAAATTTTCTTAATGTTCAATAGGAATCGATGCTTAAACCTTTGCTCCATCAGAAATAACTGGTTGATACAGCATTTCATTGCTTTCAACTCTAAATTGAGCTCTCTGAAATAAAGGGCAGTAGCATATCTGGAGATAAGGAATACTCTTGCTCTTTTTCCAAAGCTTTATGATGCTGTACCTATTCATGGTTTCCTATTGACTCATTTTTTGTGACACCTGCACTGATCACCGATTTAAGGGTGTAGCTAAGAACGGTCAGGGTTAAAAAGATTGTGCTTAGCTACTCACCACCTCACTCTGAAAATATAAGCAGGATAAGAAACAGGTGCAGCTGGAAAGACACCAGCAGATCTGACAGGGCTGTTAACCTCCTCCCTTGGGTTATTTCCACCAGTGCATGTGAAGAAGAACCAGCAGCTGTAACATGTTAAGGTTAAAAAAGCTGCAGCTGGAAGATCTCATCTGGCACCACACTGCTGGCAAGTCGTAAATCACAGGTGAAGCTTGTGGAAAGGCTGGAATCCAAAGCTCCCACTCCTTACCCTGGTGCTTTTGTCTCAGTGTCCTGGCTGATAAACACAGCCATTAAGAATAGTATCAGCTTCTGCATCATTGAATGGCAGTGGTGGCCAAGAGCTCTATGCTGAAAAGCATACTTTAAATTAAACCGTAAGAGTCCTCTAACTAGCTCAAACAACAGTTTTACACCATAATCTGATCCCACAGAAACATCTGAGATGTGGCTCAAGGCACTGCATTCAGCAACTTACACAGATTCCAGTTGAATGCCTCTCAATCTTTATCGCAATATGCTTAGACAAGTTAGCAGGATAGGTAGGATGAGGGTATGTCTCATAGGCCAATGGTAGGGTTAACTTGCCAGGTGTGCCTCACCAAAACCACAGCCTGAGTTCAGGGCATGCAAGGTGTCTCAGGGGTTCTGCCTTTCATCATAAAAATGGAAAACAAACTCTAAAAAGTGGCGGTATTTTGCAGAACACCACATTCA
This sequence comes from Mesitornis unicolor, assembly GCF_000695765.1. Lineage (NCBI taxonomy): Eukaryota > Metazoa > Chordata > Aves > Mesitornithiformes > Mesitornithidae > Mesitornis > Mesitornis unicolor. The sequence continues at coordinate 52,646 of NW_010183249.1, forward strand.
TGCCACTCTTTGGAGGACACTGAATGTGAGAGCTTCTTTCAGAGGTGAGCATCAAGGCTCTACTAAATGTTCATTAAACAAATATGTCAGAGTCCCATACCATCTGTAGATAAAAAAGGTCTTGGAAGAATTAAGTACTTGATCCAGGTGATGTGGTGAACCAGGGGCAGAGGCAAAATTGAAATGCAGGAATCTGCTTTTAAGCTCAGTTTTAAACAGAAGTTTTAGCCTTGTTTTTTGCTCAGCTACACGTACACAAGCCAAGCAGCACACAGCTTCTCCAAAAGAGGAGACAGATGAAATTTGCTGCCATTGGGCTTTTACATAAAAACCCTTGTAACTACACAAAACACCTTTGACACCAAGAGGTCTCCAGTCAGCTCTGCAAATCTCTCTCCTCAGATGTGACAGAAAGATCTGCGCCTTAATTTGTTCTCAAATCAGAATTGTAGTGCTTTGGTAGTTTTAATGGCAAGAATAGATGAGCAGAATCAGTTTTCATTACAGTCAGTGTGGATTCCTTTGCTATTAAGAAACCCAAAAACATGTATTTACAGTAAAGGGTAAATAAGTGTCATTAATCTCCATGCCTAGTATTTTAAGATGTCTAACATGCAGATAAGTAATGGCACAAGTGTGAAAGGGTAGGAACAAGGTAGCTGGGAAACACACGAACAACAATCATTACTTATGACCCTAGAAAACTGGAAATCATTTCTCTGTATTAGAGCTGTAAGTCACTTCTGCCAGATGAGACAACCTGCTATGTCTCATTTCCAGCATTTATATCAGATTTATCATTCATTAACCAAAAATGTGGCAAGAACACCTCTTCTGGGATTTTATCTTTCATGTTTGATGCCAAGAAACTTTGTTTAGAGCTACTTCACATAGTTTTTGCAGCCACTTTCCAGTGAGTGGGCGAGGAGGGTATGGAGTTCAAATACAGATTTAGGAACGATCAATGAATAAAACAAAACCATCTCCTTGTTCTGCCAACTCATGCTTTTACTGTAGTTTCAGAGCTGTTAATTTCCTTCTCCTGACTTCCAAAGTGCAACTCTTATTTCAAGAGAAAGTAAATTGGCACTGATTTCCCTGCAATTAGTTTGTTCCTTCTGCACAAGCAGAGTACTACACTGTGGCCTCTCAGTTTGCTGGAGGTGACTGTTGTCTTATATTTCCTAAGGAAAGGAGATGTATGCAACCATATGGAGCAAGGGTTCCCTACTGATAACTGTGAAAGACACTGGGAATATTTGTACAGTCCTATCTGACAGAGTGGCAGAAATATCAAAGATATCTTACAATGCCCCAGGGTTTGTCAAAATAGGTGTCCTGGCAGAAGAGAAAGTCATTATTTGTCTTACATGGGAGACAAGCTGCAGTGTTGCCCACATTATTTTCACAGCAGAGTATACAGAGGAGAGAGGGCTTAAAAACCTTCCCAGTTACACTGCAGGACAACACAAGCAGCCTGCAGTTGGCAGCTTGTAACAGCTCATAACTTATCAACAGTTAGCATCAGTAAGTTATGATTGAATTAGCTCTCCTTCCAAGTAAATAAAGAGAAAAACAATTAATTATTACTTATTAATGTTATTAATCAATTATTAATGTGAGACTTGAGGCTACCTCATCAGACCAGCAGGGGCTAAGGAAAGCCAGGGAAACAGTCCTTGCAAAGACACAGAAAAGCATTAACTCCTGAGTGAAGAAAAAGAGCCACTGAAGAAAGTGGAGGCATTATCAACCTGAAACAAAAACCAGGGGAGATTAGAAGAGGGGAACAGGACAAGGACACTTTGAACTTCAAGCTGAATCCCAGTGGACCTCTGAGTTCAGGTTTGAGACTCCTGATCAGGGAATTGTTATTGGCACCTACGTGCTCCTGCTCAATTTTCAGTTGTACATGGATCTCGTTAAGCCTGTCTGTTAGAGGATAGACTAAGTTACTTGACAGCTCAGATGTTAACTACTCAGATTTATAACTTTATTAGCAGCAAGAAACATCTAAATCCAAGATTGCAATCAACCACAAAACAAATCCTTAAAAAAATAAAGCAGACTACATTATTTTCAGGGCTTTTCAACCTACTTCTTATGCCTGCAAAACAAAAACTAAGACAAGTCAGACAGAATTCAAGGCTTAAGGGCCCTGGTCTCTACTCCACCCCACACCACAACAACACACAACAGAAAGTTTCAGTTGGGCAGATTTACCCAGAGCAGGAGCTCTGCACAGGTGCCTCTACAAACAAACCAACTCCGTGGAAAGCGCAGTCCATGTAGTGCAACTCAACAGCTTGATGGCTTTCAGATCCCACATCAAGGCTCAGAAAGAAACAAAAGCTTTCTTGCAACCTGAAAGCAATAAGAGATGCTAAATGTTGTCTTGCATCTTTGCTTTTAAATGAGCACTTTTCAGAGCTTAATTGTATTTACTCAATCCAGCAGCATTCAGTAAGACATCACACACCCTTCAAACCCTCCACACAACCCCCTCATCCTCTCTGGCACCTTCCCTTTCCCCAGGCCCTGTGGAGAATGGAGCATTTCCAGTGTTCATGGCCTGCACAAGTCCTGGGAGCAGCACAAGAGCTTGAACGCCATCATCTGAGTTTCTGAGTTAACTGCACATACATAGGACATCAGTGCTCACGCCACAATAACGTAAATCCATATTGCAAATGAAGGTCTGGTGACATGGCATATCAAATGGAAGTGTAAAGCTGATTTTTTCAGGGTATTGTTTGGATCACAAATCTAGCTTCATCTTAACAGTTCTTCTGTACATTAGTTTGAGTGAACAACGCAGAAATGAGCCTCATGGTAGCAATTAGTTTTGCATATTGCCCCTTTTCTGCATTTCCTACATTAAACTAAAAATCAGTATTACAATGAGAAAAATCTACTAGACAATGTATATCTGACAACAAGCTGCACCTCTAATAGACTCATTTTCCACTCAGAATAGGGTGGCAAATAAAACAAGACAAAACATAAAAAACTCCAACAGCAAATGAGATGTGGAATCAAAAGCCTTTCACATTCTCCATTTTAAATCTGTCCAAGAAATGGTTACAGACATGGCTGGGAACACTGTAGTGCCCTTATTTATCTTATGAATTTATGTGCTTTCCTAGAAAAAGAATAGAAATCTCAATAGTAGACACCATTAACATCAGAAAGAAGCTATAATTTTGGTGAAATACCAACAGTATTCTGTAAGCTACGGACCCGTATTTATGTTATATTCCATCAAAGATTACAGACTTTCGAACTTGCATCACTGCAATGGTGTATGTATAGGATGATTAAAAAAACCTGATGCCTACCTATTGGCCAAAAACTTTGGAAGACAGGCCTTTTCTTGCTTCCAGATTGAAACAACAAACGAAAAAAGTCATAGTAGAGTACAACATGGTTAAGTGAATCTACAAACAGAATCAACTTCATAAAGCTAAGCAAAACTTTTAGAAATATCTCAAGATAGATTCATCCCAAAGTATCTCCTCTTCAATTTTGCCATCCGTTTGTGGCTTCTTATCCTTGTTGTTCTTTTTTCTCTCTTTCTTAGCAGGGTTTTCTTTAAGTCTTTTGCCTTTACAGGGCACTGACTTCTTCTCATTTATGACATCTGTCTCTAATTTAATTCTCTTCTGCTTCTCATTTTCTTTTCTAAAATCTGTACCTTCACTATTTTTCTTCTTTCTTTTCTGCTTTGCGGCTTCTGTCTCATACTTCAGCTCTTCACAGAGGTATTTTTGCACCTCAAAATGTTTTACCTGAAATTTCTGTTCTCTGTAGGAGCTGGTAGAAGTTTCAGCAAGCATAGGTTTGTAGAGGTTTTTAGATTCTGCAACCGACAGGCTGAAGCTCTCTCTGATGGTGAACACTTCAGATGCTTGCTCTTCTTTACAGCATACCTTGTTATAGTGACAACTGGGTTTCTTTTCTAGCACATGCTCAGAAACTGATGGCCAGCCTGGCAATCTGTTTTCCCCAGTATTTGCAGGTAACTGGGTTTTTGAGAAAAGGCTGGAACGCTGGCCTTGTTCACACTTAAACTTTGAAGATATAACTTCACAGAGGTCACTGCCTCCTCCAATGTTTTTATCTTGAAACTCTTCCGCTTTTCTTAAATAGCTTCTTTGCTCTAGACTTCGAGCTTCCTGAACTTGAATGCAATCCATAAATTCACCTTGAAAGGAAACATGTGTTTTCTTTGATTTCTTCGTTAGCTTGTTAAGTGCTGTTTCTCTGCATAAATTGGACAGAAAGTCTTAGTCATTAATACTGACTAATTTGTTTAGCATGTGTTGAGTTAAAAGTCTTATTTCTAGAGTTAGAAAAAGAACATATTCCAAAATATGTCCATTTGTTCTATGTAACTACGTGGACCTTGTTACACACAGTCATTATCTGTAAAGCTGAAGTTACAAGAAACAGATTCTACTCTTTGTGAAAACTGAAAATCCAGAATAGCTTCATGATGACCAAACAAGGTTTCTGGTTTTTTTTTAAAGATGCCTTTAAAATGACTGCATATATTTTAAAAACTTTAAGATCCTCTCTTATTAACTAAACCCTAATTAGCTGCAGATAAGAAGCAATTACATTATATACTATCAAGTAATACAGTTACTAATTTCTTTGAGATTCATTCTGTTGAACAGTTGCAGTATAGTTATTTCAGGCAAACTGTGTGACTCCACAGCAGAAACAGAACAAAACCAACCATCCTGGACTGCCAAAAAACCCAAACAAGATTAATGTCCTGCCAAGGCAAAACTACCTTTCAGTTTATACTCCACTCTCCCTTTTCTCAGGCTGGAAGATAAAGCAGTTAGATGACTAAGATATCCCCTGCGGGACTGGGCAGCTCCAAAGACCCATCCCTTAAATGTATCTTGTTCTGCCTTAATCCACCAGCTATATACATTCGTTTTGATAAACTATAGATAGGCTTGCAGCAATTCCTCACACTCCTGTTTCTGGGGACTCTAATTCTGTTGACTAAACAAACATTTAAAATCATATCAGTTTCTTGCTAGATGATCTCCAAGGTCCCTTCCAACCCAAAGCATTCTATGATTATTATTGCACCTTCCCTTAAAAACTGTCTTATCAAAATGCCTAACGTGTAAGCAATATTGATATTTAACCTACTCGCTCAGCAATCTTAGATGTATACCTCAAATCACCACAATATCCTGCAATTAACACAGTCTACAAGCCCTCTTTTGGGTAAAAGGGAAAATACAAGAGCTATCGTCTATCCCATAAATGATCTTACACCAGATGTAAGATGCGTGTTGATGAACCCTGAAAGCAACACAACCGGTGGGGACTTGGTACTTTTGGAGATTCAGGTCTTCTAAAGATTCCTATTGACAGGGTGAAGAAGTTCAGACCATTTCCTTCTAGACTGAGCACTGAAGGTGCTATACCAAAATAGGTGGTGCTATCCCCAGAGAGCAAAATAAGGGGGAAAACTGTAAAGGTTTCAAGAGCTTTCCTGGGGGTTGTTATTGAAGATGCAAGTGTGGAAAGTTTAAGACTGAATTTCAGTCACAAGTATGATGTTTACATGGACAGTGCCCCTTAAAACCAGTAAACCAAACAACAAAAAACCCCAAACAAAAAACCCTAACACTAGTCAAGTCACTTAACAACAGACAACAGGGCTCATTAAACTACAAAGGAATAGTAACAAGAGACTTACTGACTTACTTATTCCGGTGCTTATTTCCTTGCACATGGAACTTGTACGTTTCTATAGATGTAAGTGCAATGTTACATACGCCGCACACGTAATAACCAACTCCAACTGCTGAAAAGAAGAAACCTGTAGGTTAGGGAGACTGCAAAAGGGAAAGGCAAAACTCAAACTAAACTATGATTCCATTCCATGCAAGATCCTTAACATAATGTTCCCATGAGCAGTGATTGTAGACAGTTACAAAGTCTCTGCTACAGTTTTGCACTAGAATAATGTCTACAAAAGCAGCTGGTGAAGTGTACAGTTGCTGTGCAACCATGGTTTAAACATTATCAAAGAGCATTTCTGATGACTGAAGTGATCCAAGATAATTCCAGTAACCTGTTGTCATGTGCTGATGAGACTGGACTGTACTAAAAAATTAAATACTATCGTAAATACCTGACCCAAAGCAAGCACCAACAGATACCAATCCAGTCAGTCCAGATTTGATTAAAGTGAGATCAGTTTAAACATTACGTGCTCAAATTTTTATGGTTGGTCAACCCTGTGAAGATGCTGAGGGAATTGTCAGTACAGTATGTTATGTATATGGTACCCTGAGGCAAATAGAAGGTAAGGTCAGATGAGGGAAACCCTTATTTTTTTAGGTTGTCGTTTTCTCCTCTCCTACAAGCTATGTCATCCACAGACCTAAGTACTCTGAAACCAGTGAGTAACCTTTTTCCCATGCAAACCCAAGAGCCTCATCCATTAGGGAAATGCAGCATTAATTCCAATGGGCTATTGCTTTGCATCAAAATGTATTATTTTGTTTAAATTATACTGTGACTTAGTGAGAGCTGTTTCACACCAACAATGACTTTTGACTATCAGCTGGGACTTGTAATTCCTTACTAAACAAGAGATTGACAGGACCAAATGATGCCCCTCCCCAGATTAATGGGAGTTGCACAGCAATGGGGCCCTTGGCTTTGGACACAGTGCTCAAGCTGGAGACAACGACTATTCTGGAAATTAATTTCCTTATGTGGGGAGATTGAAGTAATTAGAGCAACCAGTTTCATGAATAAAAGATTAAGGGAAGACATGACACCAGATTCCAATTATTTTAAAACAGCAACAAAAAGGAAACAAATGATTCAATTCTTGTGTCTGCCTCCTGTTCTGTGCACAGTGAAGAAACACATTGTGGTAGAGAGCATCGAGTTCAATGTCAGTAGAAGGTTTTAAGACTGAGAAGGTAAAGATCAAGAAGTCCTGGGAGATATTCCTTATGGAGGTCAGCGTTTCCAGCTGAAAAAGGAGGATGAAATTTCAAGAATGACACAGATAAAACTGATCCTGGCCTTGGAATTCAGAGATTGGGCTATTTTCTACTATCCTTTGAATTTGACTGCAGGACTCAGAGAGGACTGGATTTGGGTCTGCAAGTCAAAAAGAAGTATTTTCCAACTTACAGCTGTCAGAGACAGAACTTCAGCAGTTCATAGACCAAACAGAAAGGAAGAAATGACCTTGTTCTGTAATGCAGGAAAAGGCTATCATTCCCTTGCACACAGCAGAACAGTTCCTTGAAGCAATCCAAACCGAGCACTCGAGCTACACTCAGATTGTAACACTTGCTCATGGTCTGCTTACCACATGTGCGGAACTCTACAGGGACAGCTGTGTCTCCTAGCTCCTCCAGGATCTTTTTCCGTGCTTCATTTCTTCTGTGCTTCTTCCCAGTATAATGCTCCTGGGCTGCAAGTGGATTATTGAAGGGAGCACAGCAGAGCTTGCAGTACTTGTCCGAATCATTTAACTTCAACCTTTTGTTAGAGGATGAAGTCTCTTCAGCATTTGAAGGCAGCAAGGACATCTCAGCCGATGGCTTCTGTAAAGCTGGAGACGTGAAGTAGAGCATAAATCTGCTTACAACACAGCAAGGGAAAGGTTAGAAAAACTCCAGGGAGCAAAACAAGTGACTGCAGAAGTACAGAGCTGGAAAGGAGACCAGTTTGCTGGGGCTGAACTACTTGCAAGAGACTATAAAATATCTTAGGCCTTGCAAGGATACGAAAGTACAGACTGATAACCCTGGAATACTCAAACTCCACCATTAGATACCTGAGAATCAGCTGTGTTTGATGGCTGCTCACTCCAAGGTCCTTATACAGTCCAAGAAGAGAGATTTACCCTGCAGAGGGTGATTCAGAGTGCACACACACACTATGCTCCATCTTTAAATACAGTTCAGTAACTTGTACAGGACTAACACCATTTAAGCGTTGCCTGTGGACTAATTGTTTTTTAACTTCTTGTCATATTAATTTAGAGTAACATCTTGTTGAGACTGCAGTGAGTTCTCAAAACAACAATAGACACCCTTCATTAATAAGAAATCAGAAGTATTTGCCTTTAGTTTCAGTCAACGAAAGACAAGGAGTTTGAAAGCAAGCTTGTATGGTTTCAGAGTTGCACAAGGTAGTATCTTTGTTTATTTACCTGAGGAGTTACCACAAAACAGCTCCATGATTTCAGCAGAATAGAAAGGCACAGAGACATGGCAAGCTGAGGAATATACTTCTCTATATTTGTTTCAGAGACTGACAGGAAAACACATACAAAACAATTTAGTTTTTACCAGAAACAGGCTGCATGCTCTGTGCTGGCACATGGGCTTGACCTCTTGATAATTGCTTCAGCTTTTTAGTGTGGATCTTCCCCAAGTAGTGAGACAAAGCAACAACCGGCGAAGTTAAAATCATGTTGCAAAGATTGCAGTAATTTTGTTGGTCCAGTACTCCACTCTCATCCACCTTAAACCAAGGCAGTGGCAAGCTCAGTTACAAGCATTCACTCAAGTAAACAAGGAAACATTTTATTTAGCGATGAAGAGGAATAGTCACCTGAAAATAGACACAATCTCTTTTCCGTTTGCTGTGCTTCTGCCTCTCATCTTTCTTACCATGCATTTGGATGTAAACACGAAGTTTCTGAGCATGCTTTTTGCCCTGGGAAGAAAGTAGAAAAGTAGAATAATTCCTTTTTCAGTAACAAGGATCCAAGCAGTGAAATATCCAGTGACTGGGACATCATTCATCAAAAACCGTTGGAGTCACATACTCTCAGCTCTTTGGGGAACCAAAAAACCTGACATCTCCCTTTACAAACTGAGATGCTAAAATAGGTAAGGAAAGAAACGCAGCCATGCCACAGAGCAAGTCTGCTGTGCTCCTTTACCACCAAGCCTGGGGACTTGACGTCAAGGCACAGAAGAATGACAGGCAGCACAAGTCCAGTCTCCCCATGCAGTCAGTGGAGAGAAAGAGTTTTCCCGGGAAGCTGAGTTAAAGTATCTCCAGCTTGGAGCCACCCTATGGAGATTTCTGCACCTTTCTACTGAGGATAGAATAGTCCAGGTAACTAGAACTGGGTGTTAACATATACTTCCCTTGGAAGTAATTATTTTTTAATTCTTAGATGCTCTCTGAGCCCATAACCTTTAAACTCTTGCACTTGTAATGTACTTACCCATAAGCCACACTATACAGTGGTAACCTATAAAGTAAAACAAGTACCTTGCCTTCTCTGGCCTGATGTTCTTCAGATGTCTCTTAAGGATTCTGAGGAGCAGTGCAGGCTATTATAACAGTATTATCGAAGAGAAAGATAACCTATAATACCTGGCTAGACAATACAAGTGCAACAGATAAGAAAGAGTTATTTCCATCAATTCGTTTTGCAATGATGAAGTCAGGTAACTTCCCAATTGCCTCTTTAATCCTCAACTGGATTTTGGTCCAAGAAAGAGAAAAACCAAACTGAGGGTCTGAACTCTGATGTTCTGACAGTACAACTGCTGCTTAAGTTAAATCAGAGTAAGAAAATACAACACCTTGCAAGACCCGAGTCTTAATAATGTGAATAGCAAGAAAGACTCCTGACAGCAACTGACATTTTTAACTTTCACAAGAAAGAAAAAGACAAATGTCTGTGCCTGCAAACCTGCACACCCTCAAGATCAAGTTTCCAAATAAAGCATGCTTTCCCACATATACAGCAATACTTCAAGGCTCACAGTTGTTCCAGGAAATGCCTTCAGTATCATTCATACAACCTGCCTCAAAAAGACACAGGTGCAGCACATGTATCACTGGGTGAAGCATCAGAAGGTATGATCTCGATCCTCTCTAGCTAGCACTGCCCCTGCCATACATGTGTTCTGGCTCATATGGTGCAGATCTGATTCAATCCCATGTACAGCACACCCTGAACCTGCTCAGTTCCTTCTAAATTCATACCGCAATATTCAGGTCATTGCTTTTTACTATAGCGAACCCACAGCTTTCACATTCAAGTCTGGTTAATGTCTAAGCCTTGCATAAGCCTTGGGAAACACACTATAAAAAGTCTTAAGTGGCCTTTTATAACACCATGTAGAAACCGCAAACAAACAAACCAAAGTTCCAGTACTTGCTAGAAGAAATCCTCCCCTCCATCCTACCTCATAGTGTGATGTCCTTTGAGACTCGGACTGCAGCACCGCTCCGCAAAGCTTACAGAAAGTGTCAGTGAAAAGGTCTTTCCTTGTGGCCTCATCTAAAGCATCATCTAAATGGAAACAGCAAGAGACAAAAACCAGCCAGTAGTTAGGACAAGATATATTTGATGTTTTGTGTAAGTAAAGACATGCAATCGCTTTAATATTCACACGCAGCACAGGATGAAGGAACCAATGTTCCTTCACTGAATTGCTTTCAGTCTATAGTGAGGCACGGTGCAATGCTGTAAAGCCACCTAAACATTCCCACTTACAGAAGTATTGCTCTCATGAACTTACAAAGTTCATATAAGAGTACCTAGACTTTAAAAACAAAGATGACAGAGACTCTTCACTGGGTTTTCAGTGCATTTGAAATATGGCACAGTGTCAGAAATACCTGACTAATGGTCTAAAAAAAGAGGATTTTAACTGGAGAAGATCACACAGTTAAATACAGGAATACTCCTTAAGTAAAAGATTTAAAGAAAGTCTGGAAGCAGCTCAGTATATGAAAAAAGCTCCTGAGACCTCCTGGCCTGGGGAGGTTGTACCCGTGTCCCATAAATCAATTTAACCAATTTAGTTACATGAGGGAAAACTGCTCTACATACACTTTAATTCACGCTAAAATTGGCCCAGACTTGAAGCTATTCCTGAGTAATTGTATGTGCAGGCACATTTGAGCTGGGTGGAGGACACTCTAATGTAGTGCCAACATCATGTAAATTAAGAGAATTAAACACAGCCTTCAGAAGAGCATAGCTGTGCCAGAGCAAAACTCCCCCAAAGATAAAACTATCACCACCCCGTTCTTTCTCCTCTTAATACATTTTAAATTAGAGAAACCAGCTTAAGTCACATTGCTTGAAACACTTCTCTAGTACAGGCTATGCTTTCAGGGAGCAAGTTTACCCATGCTGCTATATCTCCAAATCTTTATGTGCTGACAAATTCTAAAACTACCCGTTTCTTTTTCATCCCCAGTGGCTCACACTTTAATTTGAACCAAGCTACAATTTCACTTTTTGGCAGGCCCTGCTCTTAAAAATAAGCCAAAGTTAAGCCAGTTTAGAGCAAAAATAAAGGAAACTGCATAATGAGACAGTTCAACTAAACCCTACTCTTCAAATGAGGCTGAGGTTAAAGGGAAAATACTGGAGAAATGTGATGTTTTAACTGGGTTTACTCAATGGTTCATCCTGGGAGCCACATGCGGAGCAGTTCACGGGCAAGAAAGGCTTGTAGAAGACTGTGGTCTCAAGGCTCGGTGCCAAAAGGCATCCAGAAACCCATAAAGGCAATCACCCTTTACTGTTATTTCTAAAGACTGCTCTCAGTCCCTTGCCAAAGGAAAGCAAACTCCAAGGGAACACGAAAAAGCAGAATTAAATACTGCGTACTGTCCCCTGTAATTCTAAATAATGGTGCTAAGCTGTGGGATGACCAGTCCACAGATTATTAGAACCATAGAATGGTTTTGGTTGGAGAAGACCTTTAAGATCAGAGTCCAACCATTGAACCAGCCCTAAGTCCGCCACTAGACCATGTCCCTAAGCACAACATCTACTCATATTTTAAACACCTCCAGGGATGGTGACTCCACCACCTCCCTGGGCAGCCCCTTCCAGTGCTTGACAACTCTTACAGTAAAGAAAGTCCTCCTAATATCCAACCTCAACCTTCTCTGATAAAACTTGAGGCCATTACCTCTTGTCTTATTAAGGAAGGACTAAGGTTGAGCCAGTCCCAGCTGCACGCACAGGTTAAAAAACCCCAAAACCCTTAAAACCAGAATATGAATTTCCGCACAAGCTGTATGCCATATTTTAACCAATATCACCCCAAGAATGTGGCTCCAGCGGAAGCCTGAAACAAGGAATGCCAAACCAACATCAACATGTGCAACCAGGGGAAAATCCACCAGCAGCTTCATGGGCACTGACAAAACCCAAGTAATGCAGCTGCAGAGACCTTCCTCAGGCTGTGGTTATGGCTAAACCCCCTCCACCTTCCCAAAGCAGCACTCCTGAACTGTTTAATATTCACATCTTAATAAAGCTGGCTCTGATGATGCTTTTGGCTGAGACTGCAACGAGGACTGGGTATCAAAATGCTGCTGTCTGACATGGTTTGCCACCAGTCCCTGATACAGGAGTTCATTTTCTAATAAAAATCTTTATTTTCACAAGGTACAATGGCCAGAGCTTTTGTATTCTGTAGTACAAGTCATCCAGAAACGTTCAATATTCTACAGTTACCGATTCCTATAGCTTAGGTGCTTCGAGCAGAGGAGTAAAAGATGGACACAATAAACACTTGAGTTGATCCACACAAGAAAATCCAATGATGTAACCCTGGGCATTAGATGAAAGCCCATCTTGCACCTGAAACACATGAACTGCCAGTGTTTGCAGCACAAAAAGCCACTTACAGAAGAAAATTGCACCAGTTTGCTCAAGTGTATTGAGCTGTAGAAACACAGCTACCTAGAGAAAGAGAAATGGAACAGTATTTGCTGTTTAAGAAAACCCACAACCTCAAACAACAAAAAAACTGCAATGCAATTAGATAGAAATCTATGAAATACTACCAGCATGGGCAGTACTTGCTATATATCAATATGCATAACCTCACTGGATAATGGATCTTTGTTTGCATGGGCAGTACTTGGTATATATCAATTTGCATAACCTCACTGGATAATGGATCTTTGTTTCAAAGACAGACTTCTTTATATTAGTTAAGGACACTATGCATATTTTCCCTGACCTAGCAGTGAACTGCACAGCCTTCTTGGCAGACAAACACCAACCAAGCGCATGCTACAAAAAACCACCTAAAAACCATTGTAATGTGAAATTAAAATTGGGTTTCTGATTCATCCTCTTCTTGGCTGACCACTGCAATGAAGAGATTGGATTACAGGGACCAGAAGTCCAGTTTTCCAAATAACTCCTATTGCGCCTCTTGGAGCCGTCCTGAACCCCGTCGTGTCCTTGTCCTCAATGGCACTGTGCAATAACTGATGGATTGCATTAATATATAATTCTAGGGACAGTTTTAAATATTGCTCTTCATTGTTACAAGTAGTTTTCATTCTTCAATAATGTAAAAAGGTCGACAGGACTTGACTTACTCAGAATTTTCCTTCTTGATAAATTTATCACATCTTCCTAGTTCTCTTTTCTCTTTATAGCACTGTATTTTTTATTTCTCACTAAGCCTTTCCATTTTCCACATAACACTGTTGGCCTTCTGGTTTAGCTCTACCTTTTCTCGAGATAAGGTTATGCACCCACAGCCAAGTCAGCAGTGATGAATGCAGAGCTACAAAAAAATCCCAGTGAAGTCTCTGACCTCAATGCTAAACCCAAGAACCAGTTTCCCCCAGGAGAGAGAGATACAAAAACAAAGTCACAGTTCGCAAGATTTGCCTTGATTTTGGAACCTTAAAGAGCTGCTCTATTCTGTTTTTCTGCATGGACAGAAGGTGACTATTAACAAATATCACATGAAACAGGTAGGGTTCCCAAACCTGTGTGACCCATCACTTCTGAAAATGCTGGGTGGACACTTCTAAAAACTCATCTGATAATTTCAGCTTCAAACCCCATGAAAACCCATACATATAAACATAGCCTTTTTATTTCTGTATAGCTAGCTGATTCTTAGCCAAATAGATATGCCTCGACTAACATATTTCTATGTGGTCTTCTGATGAACTGCATGGAGGCAAATTCAGGAACACACTGAGGTGTCTCTCACTTAAATCCCAATGGGCAGTAAGTTGGAATTGGTCTTCAGTTCGGTCTGGGTGACTGCAGACCCCTTCCCAATGGCAACCACGCACATCAACAGCCCTCTCTGCTAAATGACACGTCTCTGCTCACTTCCAGAGAGGGGTCATGAACAAGTCAGCCCTTTCTCCTTTTAACTGTGCCTCAAGACCATTCGTGAGACGCAAAAATGACAGAGCACGGGGTGCTCTACACTACCGCTGCCTGTGTGCAACCAGTTCTATAAATATTAAGCTGAACTTGAGGTCTTCAGCTTTCAGATTCACAAGCTATCTCTCCTGACAACTAAATTATTTTTTAAGATAGCTTATCTTACAGTTTGCAACCACGTCAGCACAAACTTTTCACAGAATCAATCAAAAGCAGTAGCCTTGCAAAGCTGCCATACTGACCTTGTCATTTCCCTGCCTCCAAAATGTTTAACTAAAGACACCGGTGTCATGAATTTGGAGCACCTGTTCAGATCAGCTTTTTGGCATTAAGAAATGATTCACTGCAGAACAAACCAAGTACTGTTTGCCACAAAGGGACTGCTCCTTAATAAAAGGATAAGAATAAAAATGTTTTTAAAAAAATAATCTCATGTCCTGTATTTCTAATAAAAGATAACTGCTAACATCAGGTAAGGACATCACTAAAGGATACAGGGTCTCGTATGGTAGACTAAAATAACTTTGGGGCTTCAGTAGTCTTGAAGGTACTCTATTTACATGAAGATATGTGACCACACAGGGCTGAAAACAAGAGTGCAATTCTTGATTTGCAAATGTCTCAAAGCACCAAGAAGGATTAAAGTCCATCTCTACTGGGTATAGTACAAGCATAAAAAAGGAGCTTCTGCTCCAATGTAAGGTGGCACTGACCACGGCAAAAGAATGCACACAAATGGGAAGGAGTCAGGATGACAACAGACAATTACAGAAACATGAGGTGTGGTATTAACCATGTGTAGTTACAGACTTCTTATTTCAAGCAAACAATCATCAGCTCACCAACACACCACCTGTCTCACGTGCACCATTTGCTTTGCCCCATTATAGAATCATGGAATGGTTTGGGTTGGAAGGGACCTTAAAGCTCATCCAGTCCAACCCCTGCCATGGGCAGGGACACCTCCCACCAGACCAGGTTGCCCAAAGCCCCGTCCAACCTGGCCTTGAACACTGCCAAGGAGGGGGCATCCCCAGGTTCTCTGGGCAACCTGGGCCAGGGCCTCACCACTCTCACAGTAAAGAATTTCTTCCTAATATCTCATCTAAATCCCTCTTTCAGTTTAAAGCCATTACCCCTTGTCCAATCACTACATGTCCTTGTAAGAAGTCCCTCCTCAGCTTTCTTGTAGGCCCCCTTCAGGTACTGGAAGGCTGCTCACACTATCTTCCCTAAGCTCTTAAAAAATTACTTCTTTTCAAAGGGAACTGGGCTGAGAAATGTACCTGTCCAAGCTGACTGATTAGATAGAATGGGAAATGAGCACTCATGGCATAAAGGGAAAAATCAATCTGATAAGCCAGGTAGTATCTTCCTGCTTCATCATGTTTCACTTGCATGCCCAGAAAGGAAATGTGACAGTCTAGACTTACATGAATTTACTACTTACAAGCTGTCCTCAAAAAAACCAGATATTTACACAGAGAAAATATTACTGTAGTTGGACTGTCAAGGCTGAAGAAAGCAGACCCTGGAGACAACTGCTGCCCTTAGTGACAGCCCATTAGAATCAGCATAGACACAAAAGGGAAACTAGAAAAAACAGGTGAAGTTTCCAATTTTCTTTTCAAAGAAAGGAATAAAATATTTTTTATTCTTTTGACTACTAATTCTCAGCAGTCACTGTAATATTTCTTGTGATTACTTCAGGCTCTTATTATGATTCAAGAGCTTAAAGTCCAAGTCCTTTCAATATTATCCTAAACAAGAGAATTGACATGAACAGTGTCACTTTAAAATATTATTTTCAGTTTAAAGTACTGTTTTCAGTTAGGGTATGAACAATCTTGGTTTAAAAACCTTGATTTTCTTAGAAAACAAGTGTTTCAAACCAAGTACTTTTGTGAGTGACTCCAGATGCTAACATCGTGCTATTTAAGTATGAAGTAAGTAGAAAGTATCAGAAAAGGACACAACTCCTCCTTCCCACCTAAGCTGCATTTCACAAGTTACCTTTTGAAAAGCACTTGTCTTTATGATGTCACCTTCCAAGCTCGAGATTAGTTTTGAATCAAATGAGGTAACATCTCAGTGTTTTATTGAGTTGGTTTCACTCTTGCAAGTCCTCTATCATTAAGTCAAACCATGAATCACTTAAGATTTATGAAGTATGAAAATGACTGGTACACGAAAAGTTTCCTAAGCACATCCACTTTCACCCTCATTTGAGTTCTCATTCTTCTCTCCAATGCGACTTATAAATATGTCCGAGTAAACAGAAAAATCCATTACTAAAGCAGAGGTAGATCATAACAAAAAATGTATGCTTAAAACCCAGCATACTTTTTACTGGTATAGTTTTCTGACTGGATTCTTCTGAGTGCATTCAGAAAACACAGAAGCTAAATATTTCATATAAATTGAAATTAAAAGCGGTCTGACTCAGTAGGGAATAACATAAGTCAAGACAGAAAACATCAAGAGTCACCTGAATATCCAGGTAATATCCAATATACTTACATTCTTGCTCATTCATTTAGCATTTACATAATTACTATTCCAGAGATGTGTTTTATAAAGTTATTCCTTTAATGCAGAGAATAAATCCAGCCTAAATCAACAGACAATGAGGCGCAATCAATAGGCAATGAGGAACACTTTCTTAGAACGTGAACAACTTGATTGTTTTGATGTTCAAACACCAAAGTATGGGCACTGAGAGGGCAATGGGAACTGCAGGTGCTCAACATCGCTCTTAACATGAAAACTGAAATAATTTTAATAATTTTAAAAAAATAAAATCAAAGTAACAGAGGTGGATTTTGGAAATCTGGAACCAAACACGTGGCCTGTAAGTCAGACTCTTAGTGTATGAATTGAAAGATAATTATTTGCTTACTGTTTCTAAATTCTCAGTTACAATTGTAGAAGCAGACCCATTATTTTTAAAATTTATTTCTTTTGTTTGAAATCTTCTTCAATGGAAGAGCAATTCAATAAAGGTAATAAAACACTGATGTGAAAAGGCTCAAGGACATTTCAGCATTATCGTGCTTGTATATTTTACTACTTGAGAGAAGCTCGAGGATGTCTTTACAACTTTAAACCTTTCCTATCTCTTGCCTTACTTCCATTAGGTTAATTGCAGAGGAACCTTTGTGGCATGTCACATAGGAAAGGCAGAGGGGGGATAAAAGAAGTTGTTCCCTCAGGGCAATGTAAATGTGGTAGGAAACATACTAATGTTAATTAAAGCATCAGAAACCAGGTAATTTAAAAAAGTCTGTTCAGCCCAGGATTTTCTACCACTTGATTAAAAACTAAATGCTCCCAGCTTTACTCTATTATTAACTTTTCTTTCCCATTTCTTGAGGGTAGAGAAGACAGAAAGCAGAACAATGTAGTAAAGGAAAAGTCTAGGCAAGACAAACCCCTTAAGGCAGAGGAATAAAGTTTCAAGTTCAAGGTACTCAACCCACAAAATGACATAGCCAAATTCTGCCCTCAAAAGCCAGCAGCAAACGGAGCATTTTAATGAGAATTAGATGGAAATACATGAATCAAGTTTCACAAGTGCAAGTCCTCAAGAGCAAATACTGACCCACACATTTTCTCATTTTACAAGCCCTTTCTCATGGCCATCTCCAAGGCACATCTGGACCAGTTTAAGCAATGGACTCGGACCATCTTACCAGGCTGCCACCTGTCAGCCTCGCAGGAACCGAGTGCGCCTGCTGAAGCCTGTCTCAGCTGCAAAGTAAAACAGGTTAATTTACAGCACTAATTAATTTGCTTTACTCTGCAAGCAAGGAAGGCAGGAGCCTGCAGGCGGTCAGCTCATCTCATCTCATCTCAGCTGACTGGCAGCAACTTTACATGATGTGCAAACCCTATTGCTTGAAATCAGGTAATTGTATTCTTACTCCATAACAGGATAAAAGATGAACAAAAGCTTGAATGCTTGGAGTATCAGCCTTTCAAAACAGCAGGCAAACAGCATCATTCAAATCCAATCACTTTTGGCTTTGGTAAGCGTGGTCACTATACAGTAGGAGTCAGAAAGCAATCTTAGAAATAAATTCAATATCCCAAGATATCCAACTCAGGGCAGACAAAGATAACACACTTGAAAACCCTTATCAGGTATACTGAGGTGGTATTACAGCACCGTATTCCTATACAAGGAAGGGAGGCTAAACCAGACATTCTGATTTCTGTAGTCAGGTGAAAGACATTTCTCCATGGAAACAGTGGTGTAGTACCACTAAATTTTCATTTTCCCCACGAGTTTAGTAACTGAATATCCTTTTGAATTATTTCCTTGTTTTATATTTGAAGCTCAGGTGATTGTAAAAAAGTGAAATGCCAAACTGTACTCAAATTCTGTTAATACCAGCACTGCATGCTTTTATAAACTAGTCTCATCTCTCAAACGGTAAGATTTCTCCACAGAACATGATAACAAGTTCACTTACAAGCATTTATATCCATTTCTTAATACTACACTTTCACAGACTTGACTAAGACACACGGCCAAGCCTGTACACACGCATAAGACCTTTGAAGCATACAGCTACACTACCAAAACAGGGGTTAAACCTAGCGCTGCCCAAATCTTTTCCAGCGTACAAACTAAACCAAAACAGTGCTAAAAGCCTTGATGGTCAGATGGATCTGTATTGCAATTTTCATTTTTTTTAAGTGTGAAATAATTTTTACTGCAATAAATTGCTCAGTATTTCTGAAAGTAAGTCTTTGATATTTTTAAATTTCTGTGAGCATGGTTTGATCCAGCTGCACTTTACCTCTTGAAACACTGTCAAAATGTGAACACGGTGCAACAGAAGGCTGGTTAAGTCTACACTGGGTGGTTGGCTCCTTCTGAAGAAGAATCTAATGCATCAGACTTCTTTAACATTGCAGGATAAGCTGTTAAGTTTCCTTGCCAGGCACTAAGTTATTTCCTTAGGATAACAGACCCTTTCTCCTTTCCACTCTGTCATGGTTTAACCCTCCCTGGGTCTTAAGAAGACATAAGAAATACACCTCCCAGCACACTTTGTAAACTCTGAGGCAGGTTAAGACAAGTTACTTGCCCTTCTGACATACAAATGCTCCTGGACAATTGTATTACAGTAGTCTGTGCAATGTTATTTCTCAGACTACTCTCAGTGCTATTTAGGACTTGTGGTCTGCTGGGCGACAAACACAAACAATTAAGTGGAACCCAACTCTTTTTTTCCCCCCATCCAGTAACTGAAAATGTGTAGAAAAGGAGGGAGAGGGCAAAATTATTTATAATATGGGAGAGGTACATACTGAGCTTTGAATAAGAGTATATGGTTGTAAGAGTGTAATTAACTCACAGTTACAGGTACCAACGGTTTTTATATTGTTGCCACCAAATCACAGGAAACCCCTTAGGCTAAAACAAACAAAAAACCCCAAGGACAGTGAGTGTGTGTGTGTGTGTGTGTGTATGTGTGTGTGTGTCAAGAAATTAGCAAGACCTGTTGCCACAGAAAGTTTCCAAAGTCAGAAGTTATTGCAAATTTTGAATTTAAGAAAAGGACATTCCCTCTCCTCAACAAGCTATCAAACCAGAATTTACTCATAATATTCAGCTCCACAGCTCTGTGTGGCACAGGTATGAACTGACAAGCACAACCAGCAGTCCATGCTGTGTCTAGCTGACAACAAAGCCTGTATCAGCTAAGCACTAAAAATTAGTGTGTGAGCTACCTCTAAACACTGAGAATTTAAAAAAACCAACCTTCAGACCCAGAAAATCCCTTGAAATTATCAGGATATCAAAGTACTTTTAAAGCAGAGTTCAGGAATATGACATTTCAGCTCAAGAAATACATATGAAAATGGAATTTAAACCTACACGTAGCAAGACCACATTCCTTTCTCCAAGTATATTCCTTTGAAGAGCATACATGCGTTTTTTTCCTCCAGTAAGCTGCCTGCTTAAAATAGCTGTTAGCTTTTTAAACAGTTTAATTCCACCAGAGTTATTTCTGTCCGAGAGTACTACTAAATTTAACAGACAATGGGGAGATCTGCTGTTAGGGGATGTTTCACATAGTTAACAAAAGCCCATGTTTATATATTGCTAAGCATGTGGATCTTTTTGAAAAAAAAAAACCCAACTTGAACAGTCAATGCTTATAAACCAAAGCCTTTCAACATGGGAGCATTTTATACCCACTTTGAATAGCTTTGTGTTCCTAGAAGCCCAACACTTTTTTTTGGGGTGCTATTTGCTAGATTTCAGCAGGGTGATGTCTCTTGGGAGAGATTACCTGGGAAAAAGATGGCATAGAGGTCTCCTATAATTTCTCAGCCACAACCTTAAGATTCAGTTCCAGGTCTGGTGTATAAAAGTAACCTGTTTGTCATCTTACTGTCCCAAAAGCACGAGTTTATGCAGCTAGACTAAGATCTCTGCAGTAAAGAAATATAACACTACATTTTACAAGCTACATTATCAGACAGCTTGGACCAATTTCAGATACCCTACCTGCTCCTTCCACATACAAAACACAGATTCTCCCTGCGTTTTGCTCCTCATTAGTTTTTGCCTTTGCCATGAAACACCTATTACTCCCTCAATACCAGCACCACAAACACACACATATTTTCCACAGAGGGAACAGCACTACCGTGCCTCTGCCATACTCCGACACTCCCGCCCTCACCTCCCCCCTCACGCCGCCGCATGGCTCCATGGGCCGGGCCCCACTCACCTTCGCGGGGCGGGGCAGCAAGCTGAGCCCGCGGGGCCCGCTTCCTACCCCGTCCCGCCGCCGCCATGGCCCCAGCACTGAGAGAAGAAGGAGCAGCCACTGCCCTTAAGGGACACCGCACCGCTGCGGGGCCAGGCCGCCCTAGGAGAAGAATTCAGGGCCGGGACACCTTAATAGGCCCCAGCCGCTGCCTCTCCTGTAACGAGCTCCTCCTGCAAGCCCCCTTCACCTCTCACCACCCCCTCGGGTCCACTTAAATCCCCAAAGGGATCCCTTATGACCGCTAGCCCGCCAAGCTGGTCTGGCCAGTTGTGGGCCTGCCTTGCGCCCAGGCCGGCCTCCCCCTGCCCCGCTGGGCCGTGGCCTCTCCTTCAGGGGTCCACTGCCCTTTGAACTGACTGGGCACTACTAGTATCAGCCTAGTATCTCCTTTGCAACTACTAGTAACTGCCTCAGTGCTAGTACCTGTCTAATAACTGCCTAATAGCTACTAGTAAGTCTAGTAACAACCTAATGACTGCTAGTAAGAGTCTAGTGACATTGCAATAATCACATAGTAACTACTAGTAGCTGCCTTTTAATTGCCTAGTAACTACTAGTAACTGCCTAATATCTGTCTAGCAACCACTGGTAACTGCAGGCCTCTCCCTCAACTTTGGGTGGCTCCTCTGCATTTGGCACCCAAAACACCCCTAAAATGCCCTAAATTGCTGATGATCCACCAGCCAGACCTCCCCTGGATCACCCCATTGATCCATCCCTCTTCAAGGCCAAATTCCCCTGTTACACCAACCCCCAGGAGAACAGGCAGTCTAATTTCCCCCAAATTTTCCCCACTGTCACTCCAAAAGGGGGTTTCATAGAGGCACAGGGCCCACCCTTGCTCTGTAGGTGATTACATTTAACATTTAAAGCTAAATTATAATGACAAGATGAGTCTGAGGAGCATCTGGACAGGTTTTATCCCCACTATTTTTTTCTTTTTTTCCCTGTAATTCACAATTTCCCTGAGTACTGTTCAGTGCAATCCAAAGCTGCAATGATTATATTTGATAATTGTGCTTTGGATGAAATTTTAGAGGGCAGTAGAGGGTGCTGTTTGTTCTCCTGTTGGGAGGACAGGGCTGCTTCACCCCTCCAGCCCAACATCCAGACAGACCCAAAGCACAGAATAACCCACTGCCAAAGGATTGGCCTTGCTCAGCACCCCAAAATCTGTGTGCTCTCTGGCTGGCTTTGAAATTCAGTATGTTTCCAAGGAGTTGAAAGTAGGGTCACTGCTCCAAATAGGAATTTAAGTGGGAGCCCCTGTTACCCAGCCTCTCGTGGCCCTTTTCAAGTTTCCTGGTGTTTTCTCTTCAGATTGACAGTTTTGTCACTGTATTTTTGAACACAGCTGGGTCAGAAACTGTGGCCCAGTGGCACCAGGGGGTGTGATGTGCAGCTGGGTCGCCAATGTTCTCCTGTACAACGCAGCTGAGCACACACCACCATGGCATTCACCGGGCTGGAAGAGGAGAAATGAGACTTTTTTTACTCTGTCCCAGCCAAAAATGTTTTTCTCTTTTGTGATCTGAAGGGGTGAGGGGTGCATTGTACTGGGTGCACCACAGTTGTCTGCCCATGCAGAGACCTGATCTCCTGTAACTCTCTCCTAGGACTTTGATCTGTTGATGTTATTTGACTACTTTGAAAGGATCTATTCTTTGTTATAATTGCAGTATTTGTTATTGTATTGTATTGCATTGTATTGTATTATATTCGATTCCATTCGATTCCATTCTATATTCTTTGTTATTTGGGAATCAGAAACAGTGTTTAGTGTGATTAATGACTGGGTTCAATATAGCCACAATCCAGACGGTGGGGGTTTTGGAAGAGGGGGAAAATCAGCATCTGATTTTGAGGCGATAAAGCATTGCTGGCAAACGTATGTATATAAAAGGTGCTTATACCCAGGGGAATTAAACACGGCTAACAGATGAGACCAGAGAATCCTGACATCACTTGTCACACAAGTAAAGCATTGCAATTAAAAATGTAGTTGCTTTTAGGGGCTAATTGCCTGTAGTGACTTTTCTATGCTGTGCAGCTTAAACACGGGGAGGTTGGCACTGATGATTCTGTGATGGCTCTGGCTCTCCACAGTACGAGTGGAGCAGTCTGGCTGTTTGGGGATGATTGCTTATAATCACATGAAAAACTGGATCACTCTGAATTTATGGAGTCGTGGATTGGTATTGTTTGTGCTTGGCACACACAGGCAAACTATAACAGAGGATACTTCTGGTGAAGTGTGATACCATATTTCATTCGGAGGCAAGGAAAATTGCCAGAAGCTTTTAGGAGAAGGTGCTGAGCAGTTCTGTGACTGTCCTGAAGAGCACGGAAAAGCTTCCCACTGCCTTGGCAAGGTAAAACATTTATTTTATAGTCATGGGATGCATGAGGATCACCTTCTTTATTTCTCTGCACCTTATTTTCCCTGATAATTAGACAGGTTTTTCTGTGCAGCACGAAGGTGTGGAAAGAGGTTTGCAAAGATTGGTAGCTGTGTGGTGCTTAGAGATCCAAGAGGAAATAACATCAGATTTCCTCGAGGTGGGAGCATGAAATTAGCAGGAAATTAATCAGCCCTGTGAAGTACTATTGAATGGTAAAAAAATGCTGAACAATAATCTGGGCTGGGTTCAATTTCGCTGGTGAAATGAGGCCTTCCCTTGCGACACCCCAAACTTGCATTGGCTGCTGGAGACAGAGAGCAAAGCCAGGACCTGGCTTCTCATGGGTTTGGTCTCACTGGTGCACTCTTGTTTTCCACTCAAGTGGCTCAAATTCTCCCATCTCTTCTGTGGCTGATATCTGGAGGTGGGGAGAACCCTCAAATGCAGTGCTGTTTGAAAAAGGTTCAGTGCCTCCAAAATTGTGTCAGTATCTAAGATGTCCTGCTTTGCTTCTGCAGCCCACGCTGAACCACTGCTGTCCTTCCATGCTGCTCCGTGTGCCTGCCGCCGCTGGCATTTGGGAAGTGACTCCCCTTTTCGAGGCTCCGGTGGCAACAGAGGATGCCAAGAATTTCAAGGCACGTGTTTTTCTGTTATCCCTGCCTCTAAACACGCCATCCATCTTGTAGTGGGTAAAAATAAAGGAGCATTGTTTAATTTCTGGAAAAAGCCAGATGACAGTGGAAAGGGTCAGAAGTACACATACCAGCACTCCCTGTGCCACTGTCTCAGCTGTTGCTTCCTGAGAGACAGAAGCATGTGGCTGCTAAAAATACCCTGCACAGAGAATACATTCTCTTTCCAATGAGAGAGTATAAATTACTCTGAGTTGTAACATATACAACTGCTTGTGGCTGGGAGAAACAATTCCAAACGTGGTTTTCGGAGGGGGTTTCCTGATGAAGCAGAAGCCCCAGCCCTGTGCCTCCCCAGCATAGGTCGGCAATATTGTGTGGAGGATCTTCACCTCCTGCCTCTCCTGTTCCCACCCCCTCGCCCTCCTATGGGAAACGGTGCGGCTGGGGGTGGGGGGGGCCCAGCCCTTTTATAAGCGTGGTCTTGCGGCAAGTCAAAGTTGACAGGAGTGACGGGAGGTTTTTTGCTCTGAGATACCCACACCCACCAAGCCTTGGGGTCCTTTGGGATGACCAAAGGGGGAATGGAGTCAGTCGAAGTGTTCAATTCTGAAGGCAAAGGCAGGGGCTTGAAAGCGCAGAAGGAATTCTTGCCTGGGGATGTCATCTTTGCAGAGCCAGCCTACGCGGCCGTGGTGTTTGATAGGTAAGAAAAAAGCACTTGTGAAACACAGACTGAAAGTTGTCTTGATGCAAAAATTTCATCTGGCCGGGTGGGTAAAAGCTTGCAAGCATCTGGACAGCATCAGAGAAGGGTGCAAAGGGAAGTCAGAAGCACTTTGTACAGACACATTCACAGCTTATAGTGAATGTGCTGCTCAGGGCTCAGATCAGCCTTTTTACTTCTAATATGGTGCAGTCTGTTCCCAGGATGTGATCTTGCAAGGTGCTTGATGCCATCAGCTTTTACCAAATGCAGTGAAAGTTGTGTGTATTCAGCGCCTCACAAGCTCAGACCTGTGTTACACTCTGGTGTGGTGCCAGGAGTGGGTGTAACTCAGGTACAGCAATCTCAGACTGACTTTGCTGAAGTCTCCGATGTCTCATGTGTGATAAAAGTGAGTTACATTGTGCTCTGCTCATGTGTACCACCTCCCAACTGTACCTGCAGCTTCATTGCCTGCTGCCTTCAAACTAGAAGCTAGTGGGGATCTGCAAATTATATTGTTTCTGTTAAAGTGATTTTATATTTATAGCTAGCTGAGTTAACTGGAGACAAGTTTCTGCTGTCACTCTTGCACAAGACTGGTTTTAAATTCTGGTTCATGCTGTTGTAGCCATAAACTGAGTTCTGGTGCAAATGCAAATGCATTTTTCTTTTCTGCTGCTTGTTTCAAGGACAAATATTCATCTACATGCACTGACAGTGTTGCTCGTAGGTGCCCACTTCTGCCCTTCAGTCAGTGGAAGAGTCACCTAAATATCCTGAAAGTTAAAAGGCACAAAGAACCAATTTCTATGTTAATCCCCCAAGGGGTGAATTTAGAATTCCTCAGACATGAATGGAATCTGTTCAGCCTTATGATATGCTTACTGAGAACAGAATTTGGCCCAAACTTTTTAACCGAGGAGCTAGATGTCAGCTAAAGGTTTCATTCAGGGCTTAGGAAATTTGTGAGCATTCTTCAAGGGCATCATGGTGAGTTCTGAGGCTGAGCTTTTTGCCCCACACTGCCAGTGGTTTCAGTGAATGCTCTGCATGCTGAGCAGAGTGGTGAGTGATTCTGCCCAGCAGAGCTTTCCCAGATTGGATCAGCTCTGCAAACCAAGTCAGGAATGCAAGCAGAGCTCATGCCTGCTGTTTTAATCCCAGTCGTCTTGTAGCTGAAGCTGGTTTGTGCAACTGTGTGATCTGACAATATCAGGGAATTGGGGGTTAAATGGACAGAGCAGGAAATAAGGTTTGTGTGTCGTTCATTCACTTTTTCCTTGCCCTTATACTGTCAGTGGGTGAACATATTTATGAATTTTTATAATAACAGCAGTCATACTTGTAATTTTAATATGTCATTAGAAAAGCTCATGTTTAAAATGCCATTTTTTAATTTTAAAGTATTAGGTTCTTGAATTCTTAACCCTGAGTTCAATTACACTAGGTAGTGACAAAGCCACCTGTCCTTGACCTGTCCTTTTAGCTCTTGTACTTCAGTTTAACTTGTGTCACTGGCTGGAATCTCATTGTGATACTAAGTTTGCATTGGAAGTGCCTGTGGACAGTTATTTCTCCCATATGCCTTATTAAAAATACTAATTACCTTTTACACCATGAAAATATTTTGCTTTTTGATTGCTGGTTGAGAATTTTTTTCCTTTTATGCGAAACATCGTGAGCATCATGCATGGAGTAGAGCTGCCCATGTTGAAGAGCTACAACTTCCCTGCATTGCCAAATGTCACTTGTGTGAGATAAGGGGAGGAACTATCACCACATCAGGTCTTAGCCTGCAGGCTGAGTCTTAGGCTTCGGTTTCCAACAGAAAACCTTGGATGGGGAGAGATGTGTTTCCCTCCTCCCCAGGCTGTGTTAGTTTAGCTTCAGAGGGCAGGTCCAGACACTGAGCAGCAATGGGGCGAGGTAGCCACATCCCTTCTCTGTGACTGCAGAGGGTGGGGATGGCTTCGTCCTTCTTGTCTCTATGCTTCTTCATGCTCCTGTGCAGTAGTAAACAGACTCTCACCCTCATGTACAATAATCTCCGAAGCAGGTAGTGCCAACTAAATGCCTGTTAGTCAGTGCTTGGCAGAAAACATCCTGGGCCTGAGATGGAGTGGAAACATGCATTTTTCTTGTGAAAACTTCTCTGACATTTTTCACACAAACACAGGGCTTTGGTTTTGAAGGTACTTTCTACCGCTATCCCAGAGTATTAAATTGCATATAATGCCTGTTGAACTGATTACTGTCAAAGAAGGGTAGCCTGCATCCTTGAAGGACTTGCAAGAATAAGTCCACACTAGGCTATGATGGCTGATTTTTGATGAATGGCCCAGTGAAGAGGCATGTGTTTTTCCATGCCCACAAACAAGCATTTATAGGTCCTAAAATTAGTGTTGAGCCTACACTATTAAACCGGATCTCACTCTGCATTAGGAAATCCAAAGTCCAGAGTCCATCATCCTAATTCCACTCAGCACCTTCATCTCTTGCTGAAGGCAACGTATATGTGTACTATGGAAAGAGAATTACAATATGAGTGCCTGGTAGTCTTAATTTTGCAGCTCAGGTCCTACCAAATAGGTGAACAGGTTTTCCACAGAGCTCTGCTTTCTTTGTCTATAAAGGCCACCATGGAAGCAATAGAGTGCAGAGTACTTGGGAAAGCTGGTCTGGACTTTGCAGCCCTTTGAGGAGAGTATTTCTTTGGGAAGTCTAATCCCCCTGTGTATACTGAGCCCCTAAAATCCTGCTTCTGATTTTACTGTTGAAACCAACTGCTGTATGGATGTCCATCATACTACAGTGGCCACAGTGCAGTCTTCTGTGTGACTACGTGTGATGTGGGAACTCAGCAGGTGAAGTGCAGGCCTCTTTTTCAGATTAGTAGGAGCAGCTTTTTGTAGATACAAACCTAATTTCCATGGTGTGGCCATACTACAGGATGGAAAGCAGCTTGTGTTTGTGCCTGGGCACAAGGCTTTCAAGAGAGATTGGAGGTGTAACTGTTCAGAAACAGTAGCCCCATAAAACCTGATCATCCTTTGACCTGGTGTAGAACATAAATATAATGAAAAATTTGCATTATCTGCTGTAGGTGTTTAACTTCAGGTGAGTAAGCAAGAAACCTTCCCATAGGGCAGTTGTGTAGCAGAAACCAGCCTTTCATACTCTGAGAAACTTTTGGAAGAATAAACCTCTGTGCCCTGACTGTATAGGGATCTAGGGAGCCTGAACAGCTAATTTTGGCACCTGGTGTTAGGTGCTCACAGCAGAAAGTGTGGATATGCTACATTTGGTGCTTAAATGATGCAAAGGCCCTTCTCTATTGATGTGAGGAACTGCTGAAGTAATTTGGACCTAAGGCTGTCACCCACCTGCACTCTATGAATGTCTGTCTTTCAGGAGAGGCTGAGTTTCAGGAGGTGTTGAGAATTTTATTTTTCCAGGAAAAGGAGAAAAGTTTTCTTTGATAAAACTCTATGAAGCAAATGAGGCCCATCAGTTTAACTGGATGAGATGTGATGGCTTTTCCAGCAATATGCTTCAGGACTCAGCCTCCAAATTAAGACACCCAAAATTAAGGTCTGTGATATGTGTCTGCATAGAGCTAAGTGCAGGATTCAGTTATCGTAGGTGTTTAGTGTCATTTGAGGTGACTCGGGGTGTCTGAGACATCCTCTTATGGCTGACAGGTACAAAACAGGATTTATGAGAATCAGGACGCCTCTCAGGCCAGATGGGTGTCCCTGCAAAGCCTAAAATAACACTAGGCTCCTATATCCAGGCAGGTGAAACCAGCCCTAAGTGTCTGTTATAATCAATGAAGCACTATAATTTGCACTGAACACTGATACCTGCTTTGAGCTGAATGTCTTTCCAGACCCCATGGTGTGTTTTGATGGGATCTCTAGACACTGAGGCTGCAGATGAGCACATCTGGGTGTCTAAATCTGCAGACTGCATCCCTCCTGGAAGCCCCTGAAGGTCGCAGGGACGCTGAAGGTTCCTGAAGTCATTACGGCTGGTGAGGGCTGGTACTCCTCAAACCAATGATGGTCATCTGAGCAGCAGTTTCTTCCCTGCTGCCACAGACTTTTAGTCCAGAAGCACATAAAACTCAAAGTGAAGCTAAAGAAGGCTCCTACAGGCATCAACCAGCTCATAGTTTCTTAGCTTTTAAGGCCAGGATATGACTCAGAAGGCTAACCCTGCTCATTGCAGGGGGGTTGGACTAGACGACCTTTAAATGTCCCTTCCAACCCAACCCATTCTATGACTCTATAACCTTGTGCTTAACACAGTGGTTACCTGGCCTTGACTTCTCCACCAAGCCCATTAATTCTGCCTGAACTAGAGCAGGCTGTTTAAAGAGATGGCGAATATTGATTGAAAGAGGGTGCAGATCTCAGTGTGATCTCCGGTATCTTATTGTTTGGATAAAGTGCAGAGACACTCTCTGATCCGTGTTTGAATCAGCCTTGCTGTTATCAGCTGAAATAGCACTCAGAAAACAGCAGTGTCAGGCCTGCTTTACCCTAAGATGCAGAAGGTTGAAAATATATCTTCTCAAGGAATTTTTTGCCTTTGTTGGGGTAATTTTTGTTACCTATAAAGCCCCCGTGCATTCCCCATTGGCATTACCTCTCACTGAAGCTTTTTCTAGTGCTCTGCTTACATGCTGGGATTTCATCCTTCCCTCCCTCTTCACTTTCTCTTTGAAGGTCCCAGATCTCCTTTCCTCACAGCCACCTTCAGGATGGTGGCATTCCCATCGCCTGGGCTCAATGTACAGTATGTGACCTTCTCCTCTGGCATGTCGGTTGGCTCTCAAGCCTGTAAGAGTTTACATTTCGTACGGGCATGGGGATGCCCGATATATCTCTGTCAACCTTCATCAAGAGAAGCTTTGCTCTTTAACCAGTGGAGTCTGAGAGACAGTAGTCAAGGCAAACAGTGTCATGTGGTGGAACACCAAGATCACCTGAAGATCTGCTTGATGAGTGATCTGCGAATTGCTAAAAACTTGAGATTGTGCAGTTTCTGCACTCCTTTTTCAGGTGTGAAGCAGACTCAAAACATTTTCCAAGGGAAATGTGGGGAACTCCATCGCTGTAGCTGGGATGACCTAGGGCTATAAGAATTGTAAAATTTTCCATAATAGTATGACTCTGAAAAGATTATAGAAGCAAAGTCTTTGAGTTGATACCAATAAAAACTGAGAGATAATGAGATCATACTCACATTGTTCACAGTTTTATGGGGTTTGATTTTTTATTTTTGTCTCATTTGTTCAAAAGCTTAAATAAAACTCTAGGTGAGAAAACCTAGCTTTTTAAAAGGAAACCACACTCACACAGCTTTAAAAAGAGGCTAAGAGAAAGACTACATGTTAAACAGTCTAAAATTAGTCTAAAATAAATCCTCCACTCAAAAAAGACAAACTAGGATGTGTCATCCCTGACATTTTAAAGATAAAAGTACTAAATTCCAACTGCTATTGAATGCCTCCCTTTTTCTTTCACTGCTGAAAGAGTAGGTGCATTTCCTTAGGCTGTTGTGTTTAGTGAAGTGCTACAGCCTTTGCTTAGAAAGCCAAGTGGACTTTGCCTACATCTTAGGCTATTCTTAGGCTGTCCTCTGTAGGACGTTGAGGAGAGAGATACCTAGCCAGCCAATAATAAATATGAAGGACGTGGACCTAGGTGCATGTTGGGTTGTCTGTGAGTGTCATCTGCCATGTACAGAATAACACAAACTCACATTAAATGGTTTGTGAGCTTCTCACCATGTGCATTAGCTATTCAATGAAATTCTCCTTTTATTCATTTCCACTACAGTCATCTCACATCTCTTTTGCAGATCAGTGAATGAGATGCTGTGGGTGCTGGATGGGAAATGATTAGCAGATATTTAGGTTGTGCATGTCTCAGAGATGAGGTTAATATATTTCCTGTGGCAGTGCTCAGCCCTCTGTCCTGGCAGGTCCAACAGATCTTAATCCATCTGAATCCAATCCAAGCAGTCACAAGAGCTATTTGTTTCTTCTGCTTTCACTGAGAGCCACGCTTGCGGGAGCCGTGGTTTAGTTGTCAGTGCTCTGTCACCTCTTGCATTTGTTGGCTGGCACACTGAAAAATTGCTTTTGTGACTGTAGCCACGTCCAGGATTAGTAGTAGTTGTGCATCTGATATACGTAACATCAGAGCTCATGAGCCCCTGAGAGCTGAGCTTGGTTGACGCTTGGATGAGAGGCCAAGGAAACCTGAGGTGCCCATGAAAGTAATTTATTGAGTCAGTCCTGAGCACCTGCCCTCCAAGTCAGTGCTAAATCCCTGACCTGGCAAGGCTTGGACGGGCTGGAGAAATCCCTGTGCTCGTGAAGATCCTGCTTTGAGGCAGGGTGAAAGATAGACGTTCTCACTATGTGGGGAAGATGGCAGTGAATGAATGGCCAGAGATCACCCCAGAGGCCATGGTGTACATAGACACAGCAGAAAGCATTTGTATTGGCCTCTTCAGCAAGGGAAGCTGAGCACTGAGTCTCTGAGGGTTCAAACCTCCAGACTTCTGGTTAGGTGCCATACATCTCCCTAAAACCCTTCGGTGCTGCCTGGCCTTGCAGCATGGCATGGACTGCTCTCTCACAGGGAGAAGCAGCTCCATCCAAGCCACCTGGAGCCATTTCGGGTTGTGATAAACACTTTCTAGGCCAGACAGAGAAGGCTTTATAGATCAGTGATTTCCACAGGCTGAAAGACTTGGGTTTAACCTCAGTCTGCTCCCGCTGTCCTTAGGGGATGTTAACCATTGCAGAGCAGATGACAGTGGAGGCTGTGGATCACTGCAAGCCCTTGGTGTCCTTGGTGTTGTCTGCCTCCAGGACAGATGGTATCAGGTCCAGCCCTGAGGCCAAGGGAGAGCCCCACTTTGCCATCCCCATTCAGGGTGTCCACCTCGGAGCAGCTCTGGGACCACAGGAGTTTGCCTGACGGCACCTGCATGATTTAGGTGCTTGCAGGGTCAGGCAGCACTGCAGCAATATTTCTGGAAGATTTAGGCGATGGAGCTCAAATACTTGTGTCTCCTGCTTTTTTTACTGAGCCAGGAGGTGAGCCCAGGCCTCTGGAGTCCTGGTAATGCACATTATCAATAAATCCACTCTTCCTTTAAACCATTTCTGAGCACAGAGGATCCTGTGAAGGTTTTGTGAAAGATGTGGTATTTCTAATACCTACCAGTCAGATTACCTGTGAGTAATTGTGTCTGCAGTTTCAACACCACATGAGCTGTTCCTTTACCTCCTCGGGAAGTCTCATATAACTTTTTTGTGCATTTCTGCATCTCCTTAGAAATGAGGGCTTTCCAGGCCTGGCGGTAAGTTCCACTAGTGGGGTTTGGTTTGGAAACTGTGGACAGCCTATTGGATACAAATACATATTGTATATTTATTGCAAAATACAAAGCAAACATTTCAGTATTATTCTGTTCTCAGAGAGCGAGCTGGGGGAAAATAAGCCTCTGTTGGAGGACTCACATTTCACTGCACTGTATTTCCCTCCAACGTGTAATTCCTCTCTGCAAGGAAACTTCTTTAACTGCCTTTTCGCTTTCTGGCTGCCCTCAGAACGTGGGTGGCAGGAGGGAGCCCCATTCCCCGTGTGAGATAACTCCCCGTACTTCCTGGCACCACATAACCATGCAGGTTTTATCAGCTCTCTGGCTCTCCTTTGCCTTACAAGGAGTGTGATCTCTCTTGCACCTCTCTGCCCCCCTGACTTGACAGCTGACAGAGCACAGCCTCGCATTTCTCACCAGCTCCCAGCTCTTCCATTTGACGTAATGGAGTTGGCTGCATCTCCCTTCTTGGATCCACGCTCCCCCTGCCCCATCCCGGGTGCTTACCTTGCGTCAGGCTCCCCTCATGTGCCAGCACTGCTCACTGTCATTTTCCAAACCTCGTTTTCACACTTGGTTTTGTCTGCTGCAGGTTGTCCTGCTTTAAATCAATGGCCCTCTGCTTTAAATCAGTGGCCCTCTGCTTTAAATCAATGATCCTTTTCATCCTGCAAGAGCTGAGGTACAGGGTGGCTTGTGTCAGCAGCTCATGCAATAGTGCCAGAGGAATGAAAATGCATTTTAAGTGTATTGTGATAGAAACAAATATACATACCTATGTTTTTATATATATCTGTATAGTGGAGAGGCAGGACAGCCCTGGGATTTTGGACTCTGGGGCTGGGGTTTCGATGCCTGCCTGTGGCACAGCCTTCTTGTGTTATCATCAATACATTTTTTATTTCTTTGTGCCTCAGCTTCCTCACTATGGGCTGTGGATGATGATAATGTTCCCTTGATAATGAAGCCTCTGTAGTCAGTGAGCTTTTTGCAATGAGAACCTTCCTCCTGGGGCCAGCAGCATCTAAGTGACAGGAATTCAAATCCTCCCATGCTGTCAAGCCTAGCTGGAGTCAGAGATAAGGTGGGCAGTTCCCTGGAACAGCAGACAGCCCGAGACACCAATCAGGCAGTGAAAAGCCTTCTCTAGCAGCTAGTGAAAAGTCCCAAAGCTGTTTGGGCAGGAGACCAAATTGTATCCCCCTCCTTTCCAATTAATTAAGTCCTAGGAGCAACAGCTGGACATGTGAAAGGGGCACATGGGGGAGGCAGAGCACATCCTAACATGTGCTCACTGTCTTAAATGTTTAACAACACCCTCATGAGTGGCATATTCTGGGCCAGTGACCAGTACTAAATCATTGATGTTCGCAGTCACACACCAGCCTTGTGAAAATGAAAGATCCCCTGGATTTCTTAGTACAATCTTATGGTGGTCATAAATGCAAATACTGCTCCCTAAACTTGGCATTACTGCCAGCTTACCCCAGGTCCTACTCCAGCCAGTGCTCCTGCGAGCTCTTGAGAGTTCATCTTTCCTCTGTCTTCAGCTGTTTGGTGTTGCTTGTCTATCCCTGGGCAGCTGAAAATCCACTTGTCCTTCAGCACTCGTGCTTGGGGGTCTGCTGAACATCCAGGAGCCTGCCCTGATCCCTCAGACCTTCTCTAATCCATGCTATGTGTCTGTCTGGAGTCATGAGACCAGGAGAGCCCCAAACCACCTGGTCTGGGGCTATGTGGTGCTGGCTTCTGATGATGGAGAGCCAGGAGATGTGTGTTACAACCGAAAGAAGAAGACATAAACCACTCTGTGATGAGAACATCTACCTTGAAGGAGGCTGTTCTCTTGATTTCCTCATGTAATTTCCAACACAGTTGGAACTGCACACTTGGCTGCAATGCCACCAGTACAGCTACACCTTTGGCCTGGTGGCAAAAAGAAGTGACAAACAAATCTGCATTTTAATCCATGGAAATGTATCTTGTTTTCTTTCAAGCAGCACAAATACAAGGTTTCCCTATGCAACCACTTTGATCTATCACTCTTCGTCATTGTGATACAACTCTGGTCTGCGCACTAGCAGAGCATTTCTGATGTATATTTTTATCTCCTCAGCATGCCTGTGCCTAAAGAAAGCTTAGGAAAGTGGCTGAGGTGGCTCAGAGCCATGATCCTGTTTGGTCCCTCTCACTCAATGTTTTCCTTAATCTCTTGGGCGTGGTGGTGGCCACTGCCCCAATTTGTGACCTGGCCCATGCAGGGCCCAGGAAAGCCTCCGTGTGTTTCAATTCGGCCAAATTCAGAGGCTCTGCAGGTAGATTAAGCTCTCAGGTGGCTCTTTGCCTTCATGTTGTTCTTAGTGCTTGCCTGAGCCACAGACTCATCAGGCTTCTGCTTTCTGCTCAGCAAATGGATGGCTGGTGCTTCAGTACAGGCCAAACAGAAAACAAAACCAGACTGAAAGTCCTGTTAACAGCTGAGGAGGAGCAGATGAGCTGCAGACAAGAGGGCTGAGAGCTGGGGAATGCTTTATTGCTGTCCTCATTTAAACAAAATATTTGTCTCTTTGGCATAGCCAAACAGAATAGGTACAGCACTGGGCAAGCACACAAGGATTAAGCTGGGTGGGATGTTTCTTCATCCTCCCAAAAAATCTTGGGGGTTCTGTCCTTAGTGGGTGTGAGGAGCTCAGGGATGCAAAGCTGGAAGGACCCTCACTGGGTGGAGCTGGCCCTTCACTGAAGTCCAAGCCAACGGGTCCTTCTGTCCTTCCAGCCTGACGCACCTCATCTGTCACACCTGCTTCAAACGACAGGAGAGGCTCCACCGCTGTGGCCAGTGCAAGTTCGCCTACTACTGTGACCGGACCTGCCAGAGAGCTGCTTGGCTGAACCACAAAAATGAGTGCTCCGCCATCAAGAGGCACGGCAAAGCACCCACCGAAAACATCAGGTGAGGGTTGGCCCCAGAGACTGAGCCAGCAGCCTGGGCATGATGGGAGAAGACAGAGCTTCCCTCTGAAGTGTGTTGAGCAAGAGCTGGGTGGCCTGATTTGGACAGGGTGGAGGTGGGAGCTGGTTTGGGAAAGGCCAGAAGCATCTGTTAGCTGATGTAATTGGGACTTGGAGGAGCATCTGGTTTGTGAGGGGGTTGTACTTCAGCTTTTCTTTTGGTGCTGGACCCCAAAAACTCTACTACAGCTGAATGTGGGAAGGGAAACCCACATGAGGTGGTTTAGAAGGTGTGGGAAAGTGGGGAGTAGGTGGAATAATGGAAGAGGAGACGGGCTCTTCCCTGATTTGTCTACAGTATATATCGATTTGGATTCATATCCTGCATCTGTCAGAAGAAAATGAGAGGAATCTCCAAGGAGATGAGAGCTGTTGTGGAGGGATGTCAACCTGGGGATCTGTAGCACTTCTCACAGATGAGAACAGATGCTGGGGCAAAACCTTGCATCTGTCTCCCTTTCATTCAAAAGCCAGTGGGTGGTGACCAGCCATCAGCCATCTGATGGTGAGCCTGTCTTGGTCTGTCTGCACACAACTTCTTATCCATGAAATGAATTTCAATGGTCCTTTGGTCCCTCTCCTTGCACTGGGTGGTGGTGCTAACATCTGGGCTCTCTCCTGGCCAGGCTGGCTGCCCGCATCATGTGGAAGATAGAGAGGGAAGGCAGCGGGCTGTCAGAGGGCTGCCTGGTCTCCATCGATGACCTGCAAAACCACGTGGACAGCTTTGGCGAGGAGGAGAAGAAGGAGCTCCGTGTCGATATGGAGAACTTCCTTGAGTTTTGGCCACCCCAGAGCCAGCAGTTTGGCATGCAGTACATCTCCCACATATTCGGAGTGGTATGTTGGAGGGGTGGGGGAGCAAACGGGGGGGACTGCTTTTATTGCCAGCTTCCCAGAGAAAATCACCAACTGACCTGAGTTGAGGATTACCAAGTTCATCCCTCTCTTGCCCTTAAGAGGCCACAGCGGCTGGGATAGCCGAGACAGCTGTTTGCTGCAGGCAGTTTGAATGCTGCCGCATTCCCCGTCTGCACCGCTTCTGCATCGGCACTGGGAAACCCAGGCATTGAAAGGGCAAGGTCTGAAGCTTTTTGTCTGTCTAAACATGCAGGCAAGTGGCTTACTCAGCCACCGGTGCTGCCTTGTCATCACAAGTGCCACTGGGCAACTCGCTGCACCAGGGGGAAGCTAAGAAAACGGATTGAAATATATTTTTAGGACATATACATAGAATATATTTGATTATAGCAGTTGTGTTTTAGTATACACATTAATTATATATTGTGTGCATTAGATTTTTGCATTTATATTACAAATATATATTTGTTATATATATAAGAAAAATAGGTAAAATATGCTAAATATATTCAATAATATACTTTATGAACTTGTTGACTACAGCTTTTTTGTTCTCAACAAACAAACTGTTCTATTTGTATGTGTTAATACCGTACCACATAGAAAAGTACAATAATTAATTCTTGGTATATATGTCAAGCCAAAATAGTCATTCTGAAAATTGTCTGGGACTCATAACAAACAGTAGTAATTTTTTTATAAGCTTTGTGGGCCACCCAGCAAACATGACCAGGTTGAATGCAGCTCTCAAGGTTAATTTCTAACTGATACCTGTTTTAATAAGCATGAACTTTGCTTTCTGCCGATGGTCTGCTTGAATTGCTTTAAATTTATTTTCCTGTGACCTTTTCCTGAGTTATTTGCAGGAAGTGAATATAAGGAAACCAATGCATGGCCAGATCAAATTTATCTTAGACATCCCAAATGAGTATTAACAGCAAATAATTTGCAGCATTTCCTCAGCCCTGCTCTGAGTTGGTCCATCTGCATGAGTCCTGCATTGCTTCTCTTCTGTTGCTTTATCCCAGCTAAAGCTGTTGTTTCTACAACTTCCTCCTGCATTGATCTCCTAGGCACGCCTTTCTCCTTAAAATTTGGAGATGGGATGATGGAGATATACCTTTTCTAAAGCATCAGTAGGAATTGAGAAATCCTAAATGTAGCTGACTTCAGCTTTTTCTCCTTTAATGCTTCTTCCTGCCTGTGTTTTGGGACTAGATCAGCTGCAATGGCTTTACCCTCAGTGACCAAAGAGGACTGCAGGCTGTTGGTGTGGGAATCTTCCCCAACCTCTGCCAGACCAACCACGACTGCTGGCCCAACTGCACCGTCATCTTCAACAACGGCAAGTGAGTGGATTTCTTTCCTTGGGCACGGCAGGGGTGCATCCTAATGGGCAACTCAGCAGGTTCTGCTAACCCCACAGTGTCAGATTCCTGCCCCAGAAAATAAATTCTTGTTTCCTTCTCTAGCTCAGAAAAAAATAATCAGGTTTTTCTTTCTAAAGAGGAACTGTTTTCTCTGTCATTATTGTTATTTTTTAAATTATTGTCTGATGCACTAAACAAATGCACAAGGTTTGATCTCAAATCCAATGAACCAGCAGAGAATTTTCCCCAGTTTCTATGAGTTTGAAACCAGACTCATAATAGGCAGATAAAGTATGAAGTAGCTGCTTAGATCACCTCTTATATTGAAGCTTTATTTATTGAAGCTAAGGAACAATTACAGTTATTAAATTATTAAAGGTTGTACCGAGTCCACAGTCCAAGAGTTTCTCATAACTGAAGCTTGCAATCAGCTGTGTATCGCTGTCTGCTGATGTGTTTATTACCATCCCTAACACAAACCCTCATCTTTGTGAGAGTGTGCCATCTCTATTAATCACTAATTAACCCTTTAGCAATGGGATCTTGATGACTGTTATCTGCAAACGGAGTCACGTATGAGTACAGGATGCCCTAAGCCTCTGGGCATTCCCTGTTCCCGCCCAAGTCCAATAAGAAAACTTGTGTGGGACATGTGAGATGGAAAGAGATTAAGTGGGAAATGCAGGGATGATTCAGCAGAGCTGAGAGCGGAGGCTGCTGCTGGCAGCACTTGAGGCAGCCCATGGGAGGGATGCTCTGCCCTTCCCAGTCTCCTCCCAGGCCAGAACAGGCAAAACTGCTGATCCAGCAAGTTGCATCGTGTGCAAGACATTAGCTATGGGAAGCTGCTTGCCAAAAGCTGCACAGCAGCAGTATTTAATCCAATTTTTCTGAGTATGACTTCCACCTCCTGCCCAGTGGTGTCCTCAACCGCCAGGCCACCTCCTTCCTTGGGAACAGGTTCATCATCCACCGCCCGGGGCTCTTTGAAGAAGCCCAGAAGACCCTACAGAAGTGACCCATGCTGGAGCACTGGGAGTCCCACACCATCATCTCTGACCGAACTCGTATTGGTTTTGACTTCCACTAAGATTTTACAAATTCCTGTGCTCACAAAACTTTAGTGCTCTTAGTTAACCCCTCAGGCTCCCCTTCTTTAACTAACACATTGCTTATGCACTCCAGTTCTAACTGCTGGTTTCACCTGATAAAACTATACCAGTGTTTATCAAGCAGCTGGTAAATGCACAAAAAGAAAACAAAACTGCATGAGGATGATTACTTTGGTGGGAAATAGGGTCTGATCTGAAGTCAGACTGGAGTCTATGTTCTGATGTCCGGTTGCCCTGGGTCAGATCCCTAGTGGGGTGATGGAGAGCCTCTCCAACCAGCCTGGGAAATGGAGGAGGTAACTACCAGTGACAGCAACCCTCAATTCTGAGTTTCTGGCCAGTAAGTAGAGGAATGGCATTTTGTTTGCCTGGCAGCTTGTTGAAGCTCCCACATGTATCCTGTTACTGACTTTAAACTTTGACCATCTGGTTATTGTTCAGGTAAATTATGAAGGTTTCTTGTCTTTCTGTGGAAACCTGATGCTAAGCCCCTGTTGTGGGAACAGAGCTCTCTATCAGCACTCAAGGCACAATACCAGACTTGAGGACCCACTAAACTCATCACGCAGAGCAGAGTCCTTGTTTCTGATATCCCAGTCTTGACTTCCCTTTCAAGCTGTTTTAGAGAGCATGGCTCCTGATGTCAGTGGAGACACTTCTGTGCAGAGAACTTGCTTCCTTGTGCCTCCCAAATGTCAGCAGCAGGTTTTGCTAACCCCATGGCTGAGAGCACTCCTAAAATCACAGTGCCAGGACTGCTCTCCCCCAAATCCTCCACAGTCCAGTGATGGGCAATTTGGTTGCAAAGTAAAAGCAGAGCTCTACATGCAGTAAGACGTGAGCTGGGTGCTGGGAATACCTTTACCTTCCTTCAGGACAATGTCCCAGTGCTCTACGCCGTGTACCCATTTTTTTTCATTGTACTTGTAACGTGTGTAAACTGCAGATGTTTGTTTTGTCTTTCAGTCATGAGGCTGTAAGATCAATGTTCCACACACAGATGAGGTGGGTTGGTCTTGAAAGCATCGTCCTTCCCCTTGCCCTGTACCCCCCATATCCCGTGTTAATGGAAAAGCTGCAAACAGCCCGAGGGGCTCCCTCTGTTTGCAAAAAAAATTACTTTCCCCGTTTTCTGAACTTCTCCTCCTCCCCTGAGTAAAGCCCCACTAAACCCAAACCTCACTTAACTCTGCATTTTGTAGTAAATTAAAACAATAGTTGTAATACTGTGACTGTCTCCCCCATTGCAAATTTCCTCTCTGCCTTCCCACCCTCTCCCTTGGCTTCCTCCTTGTCACAGTTTCCTCTCTCCACTTCTTATTTCTCCTCCCCTGACTACACAAGAGCATGAAAGTCAGAACAAGGTCTCGCTAATCTTGTACAGCCCAAAATAAAACCTTGCGTATTAGGAGATGAGAAATGATTGCATTACTGACATACTAAATAGTCCACGTTTCTTCTGTGACAAACAGTGCCCGTTGAATGCGTTGACTCCAGTAGTGACACCGTGACATGTAGGTTTCATCCTTTTTTATCATAATACCTGATTAATGTTTTAGCTTTTAATGATGCCACTGTTACCTGATCCAAACTAAAGAAATCATGAATATATATGCAAAAAAACCAGTTCTCTACTGAGCTGACTGCACTTGGTATATTATAGTCAGTCCTGTTAAAGGGACACTGTTGTCTTTAAACTTTAATTTCAAGCAATTTACTCAAATAAGATGTGAAATGCTTTTGAAGTGCTCTTCTTTACCATTAGCACTTACTCAGTACATTATAGATGGGACCATAAAAATGGGCAAATGAGTTTCACTTCTGATTAGAGCTGGTATTTTGGGGCAATTTGAGTTCTGCACTCTTGGGCGCTTGCCTGCATCTTTCAAGGTCCTTGGTGCTTGGGGCAGACACTGGGGAAGGAGCACAGGACAAGCTCTCAGCTGACAGTGTCTCTTTAACTGCAGCGTTTAAAATACGCCATGTGTTTCCAGGCTTATCCCAAACGTTATCAATCCCCTCCACACAAGGAGTGTCTGCTTAAAATATACCTAAGGTGCTTAGGCTATCAGGGGCATCATAAAAGTCAGAGGCTTGATTTTGCTTCTCTAGTTGCATGACTCACTTTAACGAGGATCCCGCTAAGCGTGAACAGGAATGTTTGTAAGTGTAAGACTTTCTGATGGGAATTGCTCTTTTTCATCCACTTTTTCCTGGAGTAGCAGGTTGTACCTTTCTCTGGCTGGCATTTTCCTGTGGTTGTGACATAGGTAATAGCTGCTCTTCATGATGATGGTATGTTTAGTGACAGATTTTGTATGAAATATGCTGTTGAGAAGATCTAACACCCAGAGGAGGTCAAGACTAGCATTGGGAAGTAGTTTGCACGGCAGCTTTAGCACAGCTGAAAGGCTCAGAGCCTTGGTGCTGAGCTTGTAATGAGAATTACAAGGGAATTACAATCCATTTGCAGAAATATAAGCACACAGAAAAGGTCATGTCCTTCTCAAAATACTTACTTTTAATGCACCTGGTGAGACCTTTGGCTCCTATGCCACCTATGCCTTCAGTCAGTCATACCTGAAGCCCCTCATGTTCAGGTGGGAGCCAGCAGGTCTCCCCCAGGTCCATCTTGTAGCAGGCATGTGTGTCAAATGCTGTTGAGCTCAGCAGGAGGACAACCAAGGCACGCTACCCACGGTGAGGGAGTCCCAGGACTGATGTACCACACCATGGTGTGACGGTAGGGTGGGTGCTCAGACCGTGGGACTGGCTTCATTTTGATAACCCGTAAGTACGCCTAGCTGGAAAAATATGTTTAAGCAACTAACTGGTCTGAGCAGAGAGCCCAAGGTCACAGGTAAGGGAATGGTTTTGAGTTTTCTTGTTATTTAAGACCTTTTGCAGGGGAAGACGTGAGAGAAAGGCAGGTGCAAAGATCTGGCTTTCCAAAAGCCCATCATCAAAGGTTTGCTGTGGATTTTTGTCTACTGATAGGCGATTTCCTTGTGTTTTGCATTAGCAATATCAGAACAAATGGGCTATATGAAAAATAAACTATTTACAGAGAATTGTTTTTAATCCTTTATGTAGAGTTGCATGAACAGGGTGGGGGCATCTCTTACCCACCACCCTGAGGGAATGTGTCTTAACTTTCCAGAGTGAAAACGATATCGAAAGCAGCACAGCTCAGGATCTGGGAGTCTAGCCAGAGATGTGTGGGTAGCATGCAAAGCAGTGCTTAAAAAAAGACCCAAAGTCCAAACTCAGCATTTTGCAAGGCTTGTTGGTTGTTTCTGATCTCAGGGTTTCTTCTGGCGAGATCTCCTGCAACATAATAAAATTTTATGTTTAGGTTCAGCCCCCGTCTGGATAAAGTGATGGAGCCATAATCTATTTATAGCCCAAACCCTTACCTATGCCTCCTAGGGACTTGCAGAGGAGCAGGAGAAACTGGTGTGGCCATGTTTTTACTCTGTATACAGTTAACCTCACTGCTACTGGTCTCTGCGTTGCCTCCCTGCAGAGCTAATGCAGTATCTTGGAGCAAGGGCTCACCTCTGCGAGGCAGGGGCAGGGCACAGGATTTGTCCCTTATGGCTTTATGGTTGCATCTTTGCTTCTGCTACTTCACCAAATCCACATCTCATCTCCTTTGCACCCAGGATCGAACTGCGGGCACTGACCAAGATTGCTCCAGGGGACGAGCTGACCGTTTCCTACGTGGATTTCCTCAACCTGAGTGAGGAGCGGCGAAAGCAGCTGAAGAAACAATATTACTTTGACTGCACCTGCGAGCACTGCAAGAAACAGATCAAGGATGACCTGATGCTGGCGGTGAAGGAGGGGGAGAGCAAGGTATAGTTTGTCCTGCTGTGTCCAAACCCAGAGGCGGCTGTGTCACTTCCACCGAGGCATCTATGTGTCTCTGCGACTGTGGTTGCTCAGCCTGAGGACTCTCTCAATAACCACATAGTCAGATTTTGGCAGAAACCTGACTGGCCAATGTGAGAAATGGGAACAGAACTGAACCTTGATTGAGCACACCACCAATTCAAGCCCACCATGCAAGGCCAGTTTAATCCCTATTATGTGGCATAAGTGCAGTTTTTAATTTTAAAAAGTCCACAAAAAAGTTGCCTTTAACTATAACCTGAAAGTCCATCAACAGGCAGAAAGCTAAAATACGAGAAAGTTAGGTCTAGAGCTGAGAAAAATGCTGGCATTTAGATTGTGATGTTTTTAGAGGAACTGAAAGGGAATTCAAGTTTTGAACAGCAGAAAGGAAAATGTGTTGCAGGTGATTCGTCGTGACAGGACTCACCAGCGCTGCTGATGCTGTAGGTCTGCAAACTGTGTGCCATCACACTGGCATACTTCTAATGTAAAGTTGTCCCAGAGTTCAGTCCTCTGATGCGGAAGCATTTTTATCTGACTTTCTGTAGAAATACTTTTGAACTCCTGCTCCAGTGGATGGCATAAAAGAAATCTCAGCAGCTCTCA
Organism: Mesitornis unicolor; assembly: GCF_000695765.1. Taxonomy (NCBI): domain Eukaryota; kingdom Metazoa; phylum Chordata; class Aves; order Mesitornithiformes; family Mesitornithidae; genus Mesitornis; species Mesitornis unicolor. The sequence continues at coordinate 95,651 of NW_010183249.1, forward strand.
TTCAACTTCTGCTATCGAGCCCTGACCAAGCAGTGAGAGGCACCATCCCCTTTTCATGAGCATTAGAGGTGCTCTGCAGCACGCAGAGGGAAGACACACGCTTTTGAGTAAATGTTCTCCACAATTTGAAGTGCTTGCATAGAAAAGCCTGTAACTATGCAAGGTGCATGATTTCACCTATTAAAAATACCCTCCATCCACAGACAATAAGTATCCAGACTGACCTCACCCGCAGAGCACGTCTGCTCACCACCAGCTGTATCGCATTTTCTGAATTCAGGCTCACTTGTCTGAGAGTGGCAATGCTCACAGCTGCGTGGAAAAAGAGCTATGAATATACGCTGGATTGACAGCTTACATCCTCAACAGCCGCTCCGACCTCCAGTCCTTCACCCCTTCCAAACAGTAGCAAAGTTCTCATTGTTTATAATGGCAACGGGCTTAGTGGTCTCGTAAATGCAGGAGAGGGTTTTTATTAGACAAAGCTGCTGTGAAGTGCTGGTTAAAGAACCTATTCCGGGAGGCTTTACTCAGACAGCGTAGCGATGTGATTTGCACTGACGTTAGCACTGCCTTTGAATGTGCTCTGTGTGCTAGGACACCCTGCGTGCTGCTCAAACACCTGCCAAAATCTGGTTAGCTGTGATAGCTTCAGTCTAATAATATAGAATAATAAATCATAACACATACATATGTATCCATAAACAGGTGGGCCTATGTGGCTCTGAAAAGCTACCATTTTTCATTCCATACTAAGCTTTCAGGAGCTTTTCCCAACTAGCTGAATTTCACAGGTTCCTCAAAAATCTGATTGAGCAGGTGTGGGAAAAAGACAATGGGACATTCCCATGGTCCTGACACTGAATCTTTGTGTTCTTCATTGCAACGTTGGGTCTCTGCTTTTGATCCACACCCAGAGGTTCTGCCTGGCTGCTGGGCACATGCCTGTGCTCTGGCTCTATCGTGTGTCTCCAGACCAGGCTCTTCCTGCAAGCTCCAGGAGTCACACAATTGTGGGCTCATTTCACATTTCCCATTTATGAAAAGGAAGGTCATGATAGCTGGAATAGTTTGAAAATGCAAATTGGAAAGGCTCATAAAAGTGGAAGATAAACGGTGGTGCTGGATATCATGATGTTATAGTTCAGCATTAAATGTTATATTTCAGCGTTAAATGAAGGGAGAGGAGGCAGCTAATTAGGAGCTGGTTAGTGTTTTGCCAGGCATACCTAGATGTGCATCACACCTTCAAATACACAGTGAAATCCAATCTTCTTTGAGATGTGTGGGAAAACACATTTCACTCTCTGGGTGCAGCTAAAACCTGAGGTCAACCATCATATGGTGTTTGTACCTAAGGACAGCATTTCTCAGAGTGGGTAACATTTCTCTCAAGCAGCTGCACTTAGAGTACCTGATACACGGTGACAGATGGCTTCCACAGCCTCTTTGGTGTCTCATGAGACATCCCAGTTGCAGGGTCAGTTCTGTCTCTCTTCCAGAGGAGAGAAGTGAGAGGGAAGAGTTAAGGAACCCAGTTATGTATGCCAGATGTGCATGGCCACAACCTTGATGAATGGTGCTGTTGCTGAAGTTAGCAGGAGCTTCGCCTCTCAACTTGGTACCAGGACGATTTCAGCCCAGTCTTGGGCAGGTCTGAGAAGGCATGCTGGGATATACAGCCTGTGGTAGGAAGGTAACGAATTATGTGGGATCTCGCTGAGCTGATTTGGGTTCCCAGACTGTGGAACAAGCATCCATTCAACCAGGATATTTTGGCATGTGTCAGACAGCGCATATTCCTCACATTTTCCTAATGTTTTCCCCAGCCTTCTGCAGAGACAGTGAAGGAGGTTGTCCAGTTCTCCAAGGACACCCTGGAGAAGATCAGCAAGGCCCGCATGGAAGGACTTTACCATGAAGTGAGTCCTGCTGCTTTTGCTCTCTTGCTGTACATGCGCTGCCAGGAAAAGCAGGTCTTGTCTCTACATCAATGATTTAAGGATGAAACAAACCCCTGTTGCTGCAACCTGAATATCCCCATGTGTTTCCTGCCCTCTCGGCAGCTCAAATTGCAAAAGCTGACACTGGGTTTTCCTCTCTGTAAAGCATGACCGTGTTTGAGACATCACAGCCTGGTCTCTTTTGTTGTGATGATACTAGGAGATGTAAGTGGCTTCCAGCATCTCTGATTGACACAGGTGCTGAACCAAGGGCCTCCTGGGCAAAAAACATGAGTTGCAGGGCAAGTGCAATGAGTCAGTTCTGCCAGGTAGCCTCAGTGGATTTAGGAGAGGGACATGGCAGTCAGGGGACTTGTCACATTAAGCTGTGGGCTATGTTTGCCTGTGTCTCCTTTTCACTTCCTGGCTCCTGCATGTTGGTCATTTATCAGGTTCCGAGGATGGGTGTGTGATATGGGAGACCCATATTCCACCTGAAGCACAGGTGAAAAAGGAGAAAGCTCAAGTTACTTCTTCCTTTCTCCCTTTTTGCTGACCCAGGAAATATTTAATTGTTCTTTTCAGAGTGTAACAGCTCCAGGAAAACACTCCAGTTAAGCAACAGCCTTTGGGTTTGACCTTACTCTGGGAAAAGGGTAAAGCCCCTAGAGCAGAGATCTGGATGTTGGGTCATGGTGAGGTGCAGTGGGACACAGCTGAGCAGACAGGCATGGGACAGTGCAGCTCCGTGTCTGCACCCTCATGGGGTCATGAAGAGCATTCATTGCATCAAGTGCTTGTAGGAGGTTGGGTGGATGGCACTGGGGTTTAAGAGTCCTGAAGACACTTGGTCTCCGATAAAACCCAACCTGCTGGGGTCTTTCCTCTCGTGAATGTCAGGCACCACTTCTTCCTTACCATTTCTATGAATGTAACCCTGATAGAGGAAGATCTGAGCACCAATCATTTTGATAGACCAATATTTTTCTACAAATAAAGGCATATCCTATCTTCCTCAACCTTTATGGAGGCTGACTTGGCTTCTAGGACTGGTATGGACCATGCGACCCACAGGGTTTTGGTGTGGCAGCTTTGGGGCCAAAGGTGCTCTGACTTTCCCTTCCTCCCCCTGCTTCCCCTGGGTGCAGGTCGTGAAGCTGTGCCGCGAGTGCCTGAAGAAACAGGAGCCTGTGCTGGGGGACACGAACATCTACCTCCTGAGGATCCTCAGCATTGCCTCCGAGGTGCTCTCCTACCTCCAGATGTTTGAGGAAGCAGCTGAGTATGCCAAGAGGATGGTGGACGGCTACATGTATGTCTGCCCCCTATTTCTGAGAGCTCTCTGTGATTACACAATGTTAGACAGTGGGTTATAGCAATAATTTTCTTAGTTTGCTCCCATCAGGACAGTGGTGTGGCATTCAGATTGAGACCTGATTATACCACCAGAGATGTGCCCCTTCCTAAATGCACAAGAGCTTCCAAACACCTTGATTTACTTAACTGTAATTACTAATTTGGGTACATCTTTCATTAGCCTCTTCGTTTTGTCTCAGAAGCATCTCAGGGCTGCCCTGGTAGCAAGACACAGAGCCTGGGTGCAGGACAGCCTATCTTGTCATCTCGTTCACCCTTCTGCTGAGAGCATCCCATTCACATTTCCTTGCCTTGCCTTTTTGGTCAGTTCTGTCCCAAAGGCCTGTGATATTTTGTTCTTTTTCAAAGGAGTGACAGAGTCTAGAGGGAACCTCCCTGGCTTGCAGGCCTGAAAAGCCACTTCATGTCCCAACCCTGCCACTGAGCTAATTGAATGACATAGAGGAAATTGCTTCCCCTCCTTGTTCCTCAGCTTCTCAGTCCAGAGCGAGGACTGCAGTCATTTCCTTCCTTGCTTTAAGACTTGCCAATTCAATATGCCAAATAAGCCCTTAACAGCAGGTTTTCAGTTAAGTGCAAGCAGCTTCTAACTCTACCTTGACTTCAAAAGTTGGATGCAGAGGCCAGGTTTCCTTTTTCTCACCTTGGGCACTGAGCATAGGGGAGTGATCTGACAGTCTCCAGGGGATGAGATGAACGTTTCTGGAGTTTCTGGAACCACCTGTTTCTTCTCCCACTTTGAATGAGAAGCTGGTGGTGCATTCTCAATTTAGGCACTTCATTTACGTATCTGAGGTTAAGTTGGTGCCATCTGAGTTCTTTTTGTGCCAAAGTAATGTGGAATGACAAAACTTGGTGTTCTCCAGCCCAGGTGTCCAACCTTCCCCTTTCGCAGGTTGTTCATCCTCTTTTCCAGCAGCTCATCACAGAATCACAGAATCATAGAATATTAGGAGTTGGAAGGGATCTCGAAAGATCATCCAGTCCAATCCCCCTGCCAGAGCAGGATCACCTAGACTAGGTCATGTCCTTGTATAACTCATGTCCTCGTGTAACTCACACTTGCTGTTTTCTAAGCAGGGCTGCACGTTTTACTGCACTGAATGCGATAGGATCTTCACTTGAGTAAACAGTCTGCTTTTTGGCAAACATATCACGTCACTGACAAACATTTGGGAAGTCTGATCTTTCCTGAGCTAAAATTACTCAATGTTTTTTCCCAGGAAAATATACCATCCCAACAACGCACAGCTGGGGATGGCCGTGATGCGGGCAGGAGTGACTCACTGGCATGCTGGTCTCATCGAGGCTGGGCATGGCTTGATCTGTAAAGCCTATGCCATTCTCCTGATAACCCATGGACCTTCCCACCCAATTACCAAAGACCTGGAGGTAGGGGTCATCTCCTGTGTTGTCTTTGCTGCCTCTCAGGGCAAAATTACATTCAAGCTGTAGAAATAATCCATCCATAACAGCTGAGAGGTGGATCAAGTACTGACTGCTTCTTACTAGTGCCATGGTTTTATCTAGATTATTTTACAGTCTTCTGGGAAATGCATGTCCCTTCCTATGGGAAATTTTCATCCCTGAAAAAATAGCTTTTATTCTGCACCAGGACATCCACTAAAAATGGCAACTGAGTCCCTGAATCTTATTTGAAATCACTGTGCCCAAGGACAGAGCCTCTCATTCCTCCCAAAACCTGATTTCGCTGCTTTCAGATGAATGGCATTACAATTTGACTATATCACATTATACATGGCAGATGTTCCCAATTTACCAACCCATTTCCTTTATTGGTGTTCATTCTTCTTTATTTACTACTCCCCAGTCCTTCTGAGCTGCAATGTATTTTTTCCCAAATGCCTGATAGGTGTATTTCCTAGTTTAGGGTCAAGAGCTACAGATCCCAGAGAATTACATCTGCTCGGCTGTGTTGAACTATTTACAATTGCAGCTGGGGTTCTACAATTTCTTTCACCTTTAACTCACCTGATGTGGCCTGTTGGCTTTACAGTATCCTCCTTTATTAGCCAAAAAAATTACATGTGAAATTGAATTCTTTATTGATGTCTTAGTCCCTGTTATAGAGTTATAACCTTTATTAGTACAATGTTTTATCAGAAAAATTAGTATCTAGTACCTATAGCCAACCTATCTATTGACTGTTTGCCTACATATAGCAGGGGGTGAGGCCCCAGTACCTCCATTTCTGTATCTCCCTTCCCACTTCAGGAGAAAAACAGTGGATATATGGCACATGCTTATCTCTGTGTTCCTAAGCCAGGGGTTGCAGAAACTCACAGATGGGTCTGAAAAGATTTCCTAAAATCCCTTCTGAGCTTCTGCCATAGTGCAACCCTGGGAATGACTCTGCTTGTGGTGCATCCTGAGATGCAGGGGTGCAACTGTGATTTGGTCAAAGAGGGGCTGAGCATCCCCCTCCTCCTCTCCTGCCTCCACCCACTGAGGTGACCCCCACCCTGGTGATGGGTCACAGCAAAGGTCAGGCTCAGGGTGTCCCTGCTTTATTCACTTGCTTAAAGACCCCCTGCATCACCGCTTCATACCTGTTGTGTCCCTCAGGTCATGCGTGTCCAGACGGAGATGGAGCTGCGCATGTTCCAGCAGAATGAATTAATGTATTACAAGATGAGGGAAGCCGCCCTCAAAAACCAAAAGATTCAAGTCATGCCTGAACCCAGCAATGAGGCCGCACCAAGCCTCTTCCACAAGAAGGAATAAACCCCGAGCTTGACACAAATTCATGCTTATGGGATAACATCACCTGTGGCACCTCCAAACATGGGAAATGTGATATAGGAATGTGATATATCCATAAAGATTGTTTCCAGTGGCACCAGGCTGACAGCATGGACCTGAGGAGGAAGAGTCCTGAAAAATCTTCTGAAGGCTGAAAGCAGAGGAGATCTTGGCAGAAGCAACATCCTTTTTTCTACCACTATGATTAAAAATCAAAGCAAAAAAACGTGTTATAAAATGATTTACATTCTTATTGGAAGCCTGTTTGTGTCTACTCGAGTCCTGATCCTGAAGTCCTTGGTTAAATTTTAACTGATTCTTTCCTAAGTGTTTTTTCCCTTCACTCCTTGTCATCATGATTTCTTTCCAATGATGCCTGTAAGTGGTTGACCAAGGGACAGCAGAAGTGGGAAGCTGATTCCAAAAAGTGTCATGTGTGCCTGTGGGCATTGACTGCTAACTGAATAAGACCCAAAGGTGGTGTTTTGTGTAAAGTGGCATTTTGCTGATGAAAAACTGATGAAAAATTATTCTGCAGATGACAGTGGGCACTTTGCAGATGAGATTAAGTGGAGTTCCTACATAGTTATACATTAATTAGGGTAAATTAGGCTCCTTAGTTAAAAATCAGAACATGCCTGCAGTGATGGCAGCAGATGGATATGAGATGATGCTGTGCCAGAAGCCAGTTACACTGGTGAGGTACACTGGTTGTGTCAGGGTGAGCTGGGGAATCTGATGCCTTTCAGCATCTGCCTTTCAGCTTAGACAGGTGCTTAATCAATTTTGGACTGAGCAAAAAAGGGATAGACAATGGATCACATGCCAGTGGGCAGCTAACAGAGCCAATGAAAAGTCTAAAGGCAGTGGTTGGATTTCTTGATTTAAAAAAAAAAGGTCTTTGCTGTCTGCCCATCTATCTCAAAATCCCACAAAAAGGTAGAAAAGGCAGCTAAGAAGTTTCCTCTCCTGTGTGTGTCCAAAAACCCATCCAGCCTGCAGCACCAAGCAAGAGCATGGGAGATTACTGTGGTGCTCCTTCTGTGTCTACATTGTGAACAGCCAGTGTCCATGACCTGGCAGGAGAGAAAACCTGAACCTGTATTTCACCCTGGAAGGAGGGTTCAATTCCAGTTCAACCCAATTTAGCAGGCGCAGTTCAGGATGAAACACACTGGACACCTGCAGACTCTCTGGGAGCCTCCTGCTGGTGGGAAGGGATGGAGAGGAGATGGGAATGGGGTGGCCAGAGCCTGTAGGGCTGAATCCTGTTGCAGAGATGTGAGGATGGGGATGGCAACTGGGACACTCAAACTGCCCCCAATGCTGGTTGTTCACCCAAGGTAGCATCCTAGGCAGGATCACTGCCATTTCCTTGAGCGCACCTAAACCTCCCCATCCTTTGGCCCTGCCAGTCACCTTGTGGTCATTTTGGCCATGTTTGTAAGGAAAGGGAACAGAGCCCTTTCCCTGCCCAGTGCTCCTCCATCCACCCAGTCAGGGCAGCTGTGGGTGCATGGCTGGGACATCCCCAGCAGGATGCTGGCACCTGTCCCCAGGAAGGGGCTGGAAGAGGCCTCACTGGCATGGAGCACATCACAGAGGGTCACTCCATGGCTCTGAGCCTGCACCGTGGCCTGGCTCCGTTCACTGAGATAGCACAGCCTTGGCTCAGTCTGTTGCCCAGTTTCTACCAGGGCTTGCATGGGTTTTGGAGGCTTACATCTCTTTATAGCAACAATGAAGAAGTTGATGATAATAATGAAGAGGCATTTAATACAAATTTTACTTTAATGGACACATTTTACACAGTAAAATGATTGGCGTGTGCAGGGTCTCTAGATTCTCTTGCTGATTCTCTTGTAGGTGAGGTCTCCCAGTGTCATCGTCTGAAAAACAAATGGAAAGCAGTAGCTTTTCATGAGACTGGGCTACAAATGCTACCTGGAAAGCATCTGATCTTGCAAATCAAAACAGGACTGGTCACCAGTCTGTCTCCTATAAACTGAATCATTAAGGCGTTGAATGTCTTCATGAATACCCCAAAGTAGGTAGGGATAATCTCTCATCCCTCAATTGGGATCAGTCTGCTGCACCTCTCATCTTTAAAAATGCCAGGACATACATCTAGGTGGGTGAGAACATGCCCTGGTTGTATGAAATGTTGATCAGAAGTGCCTACTGGGGTTTCAAATACTTTTTGGATCAGACTATAACAAAAAGCTGTGTTCAGTGCCCAGCCAACTGACCAGGTTTGGCTACAGAGCCTGAGTGTGAGTATGTGCTCGTCTCCAGCACCCTTCTAAGGTCCCCAGCATCCTGCAGGCTTTGTAGCAGAGCCTGAGTGTGAGTATGTGCTCATCTCCAGCACCCCTCTAAGGTCCCCAGCATCCTGCAGGCTTTGTAGAGCCAGAACCCTGAAGTCAGCTGTATGCACTGTTACTCCAGCCATTGGCCCTCTCATCTGCACTTACGTTGGTGATGATGTCTCCGTTGAGTTCGGTGACGGATTTCAGCCCTTTCAGGTTTGCGACCAGTTTGTTGTTACCCTCCAGATGAACAATAGCCTGGTAGAGAGGGGAGAAGACAGAGGCATTCATATTATCACTGGAGACCATATCATCCTCTGCATTTTGTTCCTCCCTTTCTGGACTGAGTTGCCACTGTTCCCTCTGCAAATGCATATTATCACTGGAGAACATATCAAACCCTGCATTTTGTCCTTCCCCTTCTGGACTGAGTTGCCACTGTTCCCTCTGCAAGGGAGAAAGCTGCTCCCCCAGTGATTTTGGCTTTCCTGGGAGGTGGAGGAGAGAGAGGTGGTGACTACAACATGGCAAGGGTATGAATGTTTACTTTTGGCTCTACAGGGGGGCAGGTTTGCTGGCCTAGCTACCCTCTCTCCCCTCCAAATTAAGACTCGTTCACAGCTCCTGCACTGTTAGACATGAGAGCAGGGCTCCTTGGCATGACACCAACATGAGTTTTGGGGGAGAAGAAGGAAGGCTCTTCACCCCACCTCTCTGTGCAGCTCTGAGGCTCCTCATGCAGCACCCAGACCAAGAGGACCTGCAGACCTCCAAAGAGAGGACTGTAGAGCTACCTGAGCTGGGCCAAGACGTGGTACATTGTGTCCTCTCCACAACCTACCTATTGCACTTTGCTGTAGCAACTTCCTATGGGATGGGACCATGGGGAGCTGGGCAACAGTGTGGGGCTAGGGGGGAGTCTTGGTCAAGGTGGAAAACTCTTTATGGAGCTTTCAAAAACTCAATCATGGCCGGAAAACTCTCAGGGGGATGTGCACATCTGCTGAGTCTCTGACCCCCTACGTCATGACTGGAAAGCTCTCAGGGGGGTGTGCACATCTGCTGAGTCTCTGACCCCCTACGGAGCTGCACATCTAAAAAGGCTCTAGACAGCACCAACACCTCCAGGGCAGCTATCACTGATCATTGAAATTACTCAAAGAAAGAACCCAGCTAAAAACATCTCTGTTCATCTGTCTGTTCAGCTATAAGACATGTTCTTCTGCCCTCTACTTGCGTCTGTCTGTCCACCTATAAGACATGTTCTTCTGCCCTCTACTTGCCAATTTATGAAGGGTAAAACTATTCTAATAGCCATTTCCCCCTACTTTATGTGCAAGGGATTTCAGGGATGCTGGAAATCGTGATACAGCAGGTACGGCTCTTATAGCCTGATTCACTGGGGCATTTCCTTGGTGATCATCCCTCTTGCTTTTGAAGGTCCCTGCAAGATCATCTTCTCCTGAGGTAGAAGTGAGAGGCAATATCTGCCAGTGGCGCGCAAGGGACTTCAGGGATGCTGGAAATCGTGATACAGCAGTTACAGCTCTTAGAGCCTGATTCACTGGGGCATTTCTTTGGTGGTCATCCCTCCTGCTTTTGAAGGTCCCTTCAATATCATCTTCTCCTGAAGTAGAAGTGAGAGGCAATATCTGCCAGTGGCGCTGCCTTGACATTTCATGAACCATTGTAAACTAATGACCGGGAACGGGAGCTGACCCAATTTCAAGGGTGATAAATCTTCCCCTTGCCAAATCATCTCACCCAGCGTAAACAGAAGCAGTGGAAAAGGTTAGCAGAGAAGGTAACAGCCACTGGGACTTAAAAGGAGAGATTTATTGGTTTATGATTCATTGGCTGACTTTCCTGCACTACCTTTAAGTCAACAAAACGAAGATGGGGGTATGGTTCATGTTGAAACATGACAAAAAGTCAACCCTTTTCCACCTCAAATCTTTAAGACCTTTTGCTGTCAGAAAAAACTTACCAAAGCATCTCTATACACCTTTTCCAAATGGGCTATTAAAACACTGGCTTCCAGTGTTCTCCAAACCGGTTATTAAAGTAGCTTTAGAAATGCAAGGCTTCATCTGCAGAAGTGCTTGGTTTGTAAAAGCAGTAAGGGAAGGTGGGAACTTCAGAGTCTTGGGCTCTGAGTTTCTCAGGAAGGTGGCTCAGAAATGGAGGGTAATTTTTCGAAATGTGTCCCTATGGGACTTGCTGAGGATCTGCAGAGAGCAGGGCAGTAAAGTCACATCTGCAGACTTGCTTTCAGCAATTAGCCCCTTCTCATTATATTAAACCATGCATGTAAATTGTGAGAGACAGAACCAGGCTGGAGAATTACACACGTCTTTTCCCTGTGTCAGCTTTTCCCTCCTCAGCTCAAGCGCAAAGGGAATGGCTGGAAAGGAAATTTAATGTCCCTGAGTATCTGCAGCCCTGGCAGAGGAGGAGCTGATCACTCACCTTGACTTTCTCTCCCAACAGCGTCTCCATCTCGCACTCCTCCCCGACGGTGAACTCATTGTGCAGCACTTTGGTGCCAGTGGTCACAGTAATCTTGAACTTTTTCCCATCCTGCACAATTTCCGAGATGCTCTTGATGTCCTTGCCCTTCTGAATCTGTTCATCAGGAAGCCCTGCCCAGGAACAAGAGCTTTAGGTAGACCTTGGAGACATTGGTGGGCAGATCGCTGCTGCCAAATGAATGTGGTGGGATTTGGGGACCCACAGCTGGGAGGATTTCTATTCTAGTGTGGAAAAGGCTCGCAAGGATGATGGTTCCTCAAGGGCAACACAGTCCTGAGTCTACTGGGCAGGAAGGATAACAAATACTGTCATCCTGGGTTTTTATGGGAACTAGAATTCTCCCTTGTCCCACCAACCTGACTGAGAGCAGAACAGCTATGTCCATGGTCAACCCTCAGAGGGAAAGAAGAAACCCTGTTTTCCTTCCCTCCCTGAGAGGCAAGTGGAGAGATAGAATAAATCGAGGCAGAAGGAGGGAACCAAGTGGGTTTTTCAATGAGATTCAGAGTCCCTCAGGACTGTCTTGCTAAAGTCTTCCCCCAAAGCCTGAAGCTGATCTGACAGGCAGAGCCCCTCTGGCAGGGCTGACAACCCTGACTATTTTTCTGATGAATGGTGGAATCTGGGGCTTTTCAGCATCACCAAGCAGCAGCATGGTGGGATGAGAGAAGTCCTGCCCACCCTCCAATTTCACAGCCTGACGGAGCAGATCTGTGGTTGCCCGATGTCACCAAGGTCCCACTGGTTTAGCACGTGTGCAGCACTCTGCTGCGCTGACCTGTGGCTGCAAAGCCTGCTGGGACCATTTTCCTTGACCATCCAAAGAGATGCTTCCACTTCTGTTTTGATACCACATCTCCATACACGTGCATTTAAAAAACCCCAACACTTGCAAGATGACAGACAGAAATAGGAAATCTGAGAGATGTTTTCAATCTACATCATCAGTACATCAGCACCGCTGGACTCCCAAATATCAAGTAGAGGAGAAAAAGCAGCACAAAGCGCATGCAGACACTTACCAAGGGCTTTCATAAAAGGCTCAAAATTTTCGTGGGACTGGAGCTCGTACTTTCCAGTGAAGCTCATGATGGAAAGGCTCTCTGTGCTCCCACCACAAGAGAAGGTGTCTTGCTGGTAAGCAGAGCTTGGTTTTATAAGGTCCTGCTGCCTTAAAAGTTGGTCAGAGGTAAGATGATGTAATTCTTTTATAGCCATGTTCAAACATTAACATAAAACTGGGCAATGGTCAGTGATAAATTACTCTATTTTACGGACCTCAATTTACAACGTGGGGGCAGGGAAAATCCCATAAACCCATTTTATGGAGGTAGCAACGTGGCATCCATAAACAAAATGATAAAAAAATAATTGTACAAAGAGATTAATTATCAGAGGAACAAGTCAAATCATCCAATCAGCTTGCAGTCTGGAAGTGCACATCTGGAAGAGGAGAAAGTGGTGAAAGATTATGGTGTCCCCTGGAGCTGACACCGATGGGGCTTCTACTCACTGATGTGTGCATGCTGGTTTATTTGCACTAGTGTGAAGAGTGGTGGCTGCACACTGCCAGTGTCTAACTTGCTCGCTCCTGTAGATGCCTCAGGGTCCTCTGTGATGGTTGGTTTTGGCATAAGTCAGATGTAGCAGTGGTCACAAAATCATCATCGTCCTCTAAGGAAAGAATGCAATTCAAAATCAAATCTTGACCTTGAACTGGCCCACTCTGAAAACTGCAGTTTAATTCAGACTCCACTCCCAGTGTGATCCCCTTGGCTGAGCATCCCAGGTTACTGCACAGCATCTGAGCATTCATCCTCTGGATCTGGGCTCCCAGGCTCAGCTTCTTGCTTCCATCTCATCCCCAATGAATTCCTGCTCGCTCCCAAAGCCACAAGCTGAGGGATTTTCCCTCTTTTTACTCACATGCCGCCTTCTCTTTGCAATTATCCTCTTCAGAATGCTTCCATTCTTCCTTGTCATCATCTTTGACCATTTTTCAAGTGAGATCATGTCTCAGTGTGAAATAAACCCTGTCTCCCAATCTGGAGACACTGCAGGCTCAGCCCAGGGCTGCTGCCTGCCTCTGCTCTCTGCGCTGCAGTGGTGCACAGTGACACTTCCCAGGCCAAATTCAGCCTCTGTTTCTGGTTAATTAGTACAGGCAGTGTCTGCCTGATGAGGCAGGAAGGGAAAACCTCTGCTGGTGGGGCAGGCAGTAGGTGAAGTTGGCTGGGGGTGGGTGTCCGTAGGGGACATCACCCCTCTGCACCTCAGAGGCAGCCAGGCAGGTTCAGAGAGCACTCACAGGGGGTGGGTTGATTCAGCAATTTCCCCAAACAGCTTCTCAGCTTTTTTCTTTTTTATCCTGGGCTTCCCAACAGGAAAGACATCACCTTAGGAACTGCATTTCATTTCTTCCCCCACCTCAGGTGAATACCCGAGGTCACACTGCACTGCCACGTGTCCCTTTTCAGTGTCTTCTCCATGGGGACAGTGGTGACTGACCTCTCCAGAGGGGTCCTGGCAGCAGCTGGAGCTGGCAGCTCCCTGTGTCCCACCAGGTAATGTCCTCTGCCCGTGGCCACCTGTAGGCACATGTGTGCCTCACACCTATTCATGCCCTGGACCTCTGGCTGCTCCTCCAGGCAATTCACATCCCCTCTCTTTGTGTGATGGGGAGAGAGATTCAGACTTGAAAATGCACCTGAATATTTTTCTATCCAACACATTTTGGAGCCCAGTACTTCCAAAGCACCATGGGTTGATCACCATGGGAAAGGTCCTGCTCTGCAGAGCTCACTTTTACCCCTCTGTCATTGACTGGAGCAGCCTGGAGTTGAGATGCACTCATGGACCAGCCACGTCTGACCACATCTCACTGCTGGGATGGAAGTCCAGTTCTCACCCATTTCCTCAAGCAGGCTAGGAAGAGGGGGTGGTCGCTAAGTCAGTATTGAGAGACCTTTTTCAGGTAACCCCAGCCACCTCCAGTGCAATGGTGACCTCTGAGCTGATGTCTAGATGAGCTGAAGGAGAGAAATAGGAGAAACACATCACCAGTAGTGTCTCAGGATGCCTATCCCCCTCCAGCCTTTCCAAAAGAAGCTTACATGTCTAGGGCATTTATAAACATTTCTTATTAGCCAAGATTAACCCAATCTTAGGTGCTTGAAGGAGCACTTCATTTTCCCTGGCTTCTGAGGAAGGCTGACATCTCAGCCACTGCAGACTTCCCAGGCCCATGCTATGCCTGAGAGACCCATACCAGCTTGAAATGAGATGCAGGGTGAGAACTCCACCTGGGCAGACAAGGCTCCTAAATTCTGGATGTGACCCACCAAATGCTAAGAGGAAAACATAATTGTTCAGGACTCAATTAGTAGCTGGCAGAAATGGGTAACTCAAAAGAGTATTCATCTCACTTCAGACCCAAGTTGCTTTCTGCAGGTGTCCTCTTCTTTTCTCACTTTCTGTGGATAGATATAATATATTTATGCTCACAACTTCCACTGGATAATGTGAACTATGGATCACTGATGGCAAGCTTGGAAATGCAGTCAACTGATTTTTGATCAGTGATTAAAAAGAAAATCTCTTTGTTTTCCCTGCAAGGGTTCTGTTGGACTTGTGTTCTTTTATTTCACCTAGTAAAGAAAAGTTACTGTAAAGAAAGAAGAAATCCTTACAGAATGAAATTTGGCCAGGGTAATTATTATCTAGCTAGGCCTGCTGAGCAAACGGCAGGTGAGATAAACTTAATCTCAATAGCAAAGTTCAGAACACTTGTACATCTCCCCACCAGAATACCGGATGTTTTTAAAACATGTTTTAAAACACTTTAACTTTCCAGGGACAAGAAAGTGCACCTGAATTGCCTTAACATGAGGCCAAGTCAGTTGACCATTTGATTAAAACTAAATCCATACCCAAAACCTAGACCTGGTTTGTAGAAATAGAAAAGACATGGATCATTTTCAAAAATTACTGAGGGGACTACATCTTGTGGGAAGCCAGCAGGTACTTTTGTGTTTAAGTTGCTTTGAAAACAAAGTGTAGGATCTTAGAAGCTTGTCAAAAAAAAAGACACAAGTGTCTCATTTCTGCCTCTTGCACCTGAAGCGAAGGTATGGATATGCAAAACTTCTCAGCTCACTCCTAGCCATGGAGGTATCCAAGTGCCCTGTGTCCCAAGGTGATGCATTAGAGAAAAGTCAGTTGGGAGGGACCTCTGAAGGTCTCTGGTTCAATGTCCTGCTCAAAGCAAGAACATCACCAGCAATAGATCAACTCAGCCATGACTTTGGCCAAGTCTCAAAAACCTCCTTCGCCTCTCTGGGTACCTATCCTGGGGCTGCACCACCCACCTCTCGAGGAAGAGGTGCTCATCCCATACCTCCCAAAACGCAATTTGTGGACAGTGCTGCATGTTATAACATCTGCCATAACCAAGAAGTGTTTGGCCCATCATATCTGGAACTGCTCATGGAGCAGCTGCAGTCTCTTATCACTTTCCCTCAACCCTTCACTGTGATTCCTAGTCCTGGATCCCATGAATTCATCTCTTTCACTCAATGTCTACCAGGGCACTGGGAAAGCATCCTCCTACATGCACTGCTTCTTGATGATTTGAACGCTATGGTGGGGAACAGGATTTTGAGTCTCAGGGCTCCTGCAGCAAAAATGCTTCTCTGCCTCCTCCAGTTTGAACTAAAACTCTTATTCAAGCTCTGGACTCCAAAAAGGACTTTACAGCCAGAGCACTGTGCAGGGAGAGGCACTTTGCCATAGCCCACGATGGGGTACGTGGCAGCCTTGTGGAGGCCTGGGAATGTCTTCATGCGCCTTGCCTCTATCTCCTCTCTTGCTCTTCTTATCCATCCGCAGACTTTGTGAAAGCCTTTGGTTTCACCTCAGTGCTTTGGGAAGATGGGACTGGGCTCTACACTAGGATTTTCTTAGCCCAAATGTGAAAGGCTACAAGCCAGGGCTTTTGCTGATTCCACATGGATTTCTCCAGTGCAGGTTCAGTTGGACACCCCAAAACCTCTAGCCATGTTTTAAAGAGCCTGGTCTCAAGCTTGCCAATCACAGATCCCCAGGTGGCCTTCTGTCTGTCTCAACCCATATTATTGCTTGGGTCATTCCCATTTCTGCTGTGCTTGTACCTGGGAACTTGATCTGCTACCCAGTTTTCACATCTTTGTTCTGATTATTTTTAACCTTGAGGAACAAAGGTTTCTTCAGCAGGCCACACAGCTGCATTGCTTTGAAGGGTTGGATGAGATGGGAAAGATGCTGCTGCTGCTGTGAACTCTCTGCCTCTCTCAGTTTCCACGGGATTTTTGTTCTGCCGCATTACCAAGACAGCGCTGAGATTAAATACAGCACCTTTCCCAGCTTTTACTCTTTTTAAAACAACCATGGCAGTCTCCTGGAGGCTGGCTGCCTCCAAGCCGTAACTTCGAAGCCATAGACATGCAAGCGCCGTTCGTATTTAGATTAGATATGCCATTATCAGAGGCTTGATAAGACTGCCAAAAGCAACAGCTTGTACAGACTGCTGCCGCTTGATAAACCTTCTCATTAATGCAGAAATTCAGCAAAGGGCAGCCTCCAGGACTTGTCATCTTATTACGAAGGTCTCAATGGGAGCAAAGGCTCAGTATTGCTTCTCCAAGGGCAAGGCAGCAGTTTCCCTGATTGATAGCATGAGACCTACCACTGCTTTGGCTTAGCTTTGCTTGCCAATGATCACCCGGGGAGCAGAGCTTACAGAAGAGCTGACCTTTGCTGCTGGGGTCTTGCCTTACTGTGGTGCAGATGTCTCCATCTGCATGGAGATCCCCTGAGACACAGTAGGGGTAACAAAACCTTCATCTGAGTAGGTGGAAACTTGTATGTTGGGATGCAAAAAGCAGCAGCCTCCAAGTGCCTTCAGGTGGCCAGATAAACTCCAGCCCTGGAGGGACACCTGGCTGTTGTTCTGGGCCTGTGTTCACTGCTCCAGGTGGTCTGTGCTCTCCTCCATCCTGATTCATCAAGCACAGTGGTTCGCTTAATGACTGCTCACAGTGGGTCGCATCTAATTAGTCAAAGAGAGGTACTCAGGCCCATACTGGCATGAGGAGGAGTCTGTGCATCTGCGTGCCCTACAATTTGCATGTGAGTTTGGATGTACTACCCATCTTACCACACCGATGCACCATATGAATGTCCTGTTTCATGAAACGGCTTTTCATAAATATAATAACACTGTAAAAGCAGTTGACTTGGTGTCCCACACCCTTGATATCTAACAGAGCCTCATGCTCTGTGGTGACAATCACCCTGGTATCTTCACCACTCCAGAGGGAACGTGCAGATGTGCTATGTCAAAGACCAGTGTTCCTGTCTGAGTCAAATATACAACTGCAGTTTGTATTAAATATAAATGAAAGTCCAAACAAAAGCCCCTATGATGACCTTCCTTAGCAGGTGGTGCTCCTCAGCCAAGGAAAGCAATGACACAAGAGTGATGCACAAACTAGTTTCTTAGTGGTGAGACAGAGCACTGTCATGATGAGGACAGAGTGAGAGGCTGCATGGGATCTGAGAGCACCTGAGTTTTCACCAGGTTCATGGCCAGTGAGATGCTCCATGGGAAATGACCACAGTGCCAGCCAGGCCAGAGCTGTGGACAAAGTCCAGGGTTGCCCTGTGGATGCACTGCTTGGTGCTGCCATGTTTGCCATGGTACCTCTGTGTGCACAGGTATCCCCATTTTGTACATGATGGAGTGCACAGAGACTGAGTGACCTTTCCAAAGCCATCTGGAGAAGCTGGTAAAGCAAATGTGCTGTAACTGCTCAGCCTCCACATCTTCCTTGTCAAGTCACTTGTAGGTAGCCATGGAGCCCATATCCTTCTGGGTTGCAGATTCTGAGGTAAAATTTGGCCCTGGGATTTAATATAATATTTGGTTTAGTAGGACCAGATTACACAATCTTCTCCAGGTGACAGCATCTTAAAGGTCCCACCGTGGGAGCCAGCATTGCACAATCACATCCTCACTCTCCTTTTCTGCTCTGCCTTTATGAGCAGGTCCTGCACTTTGGTTTACGAGACCCAAACCACAACACGGATGTCCTTGAGCCTATTGTGAAACACCACACGGTGAGGAAAGAGCGCTGCAACCAGCCATGGGGAAAGGGCTGATGTGCTGGCAGCTCCTTGCCCGGCAAAGTCACCAGAGGTGGAGATGGGAAACTGCGTGTCTGTGCACATCTGTAGGTGAGAAGAGGTGTTCACTCACATGGAAGTCCTACCTCATGTCACCTGAGATACCTGCAATTTATATCAGATTTAGAAAGAGAGGAGAAGAGCTACATTGCCATAATAAAGAGGCAGCTTCATGTACTTTGATTCATTTATGACTGTACACTTCTGCCTTATATCTCCTGGACATGGAGAACAAAATTATTGTGGGTGTGCATTTGCCTGTGCAGCTGCAGACCCTCTTTGCACGCTTCCTAGGCTCCTTCCTGCTATGAGTCCCTGAATCTCACCCATGTGTGGGTCTGCCTCTGAGAAAGGCAGAACTAAAATAATTCGATTTCTGTGCAAAACCTTACAGTTTTTACCTGGAACTTCCCTGTTTTCTCTGTGAAAGTTCATGCTTCTGGACCTGCCTGGTGTGGCCTGGGTCACTTACAGGTCTGAAAGCTTTTTTTCTGTGTGTGGTTTGCAGACACCAGCCATATCACAGGCAGAGGCAGCACTGGGAGACTAGGGGGAGATTTTTGTACTTTTATCCAGGTGGGTTTTGAATGGTTCCAGAGGAGACTCCACAACCTCTCTGGGCAGCCTGGTCCAGTGCTCTGGTACCCTCACAGTAAAGTTTTTCCTGATGTTTAAGTTGAACCTCCTGTGTACTACCTTGTGACCATTGTCCCTTGTCCTGTCGCTGGACACAACCGAGAAGAGTTTGATTCCATCCTCTTGACACCCACCCTTTAGATATTCATCAGCATTAATGAGATTTTTGGAGAGGTGTTTCCTGGCTGTTCCTTCAGATCCCTGCGGGACGGGAAGGCTGCGTGTCCGTGGCCCGGAGGGTGGGAAAGGCTGGCTGCAAGCAGGACAAGGCTCCTCCGAGGCTGCTGTCCTGCGTCTCCTCCCTGGATGCGAGGCACTGCCGCCATCTAGTGACATGAGGGCTCACTGGTGGCTCTGGCAGAACCTGAATGCTCCTTAAGTGTATGGAAAGGGGACCCAAACCCAACGCCTTGCTTGTGTTTGGGACACACAGAAGGGCCCAGTGATGGAGAGGATGGAAAGCTGCCCAGCAAAGATGAAGCTGAGAGTGGTGCGGTGCTTTCCTCAGAGTGCTAAGATGCTCTGAGGTGAGATTTGAAATTCTGAGGGGACTTGTGGAGGAAAAAATTGGCCTCTCAACTGCTGTGTGTGCTCTTCTGCTTCCTTGTTTCTCACCGTGCTTTGGTGGGTGGAGAGGCTGAGGAAATTCTGTCTGGAGGGATGAAAAACGATGCAGGACAGAAAAAAGTTGGAAATGTCTGACAGCCGCCTCAGCTGGGGTTTGCAAATACAGCTGATTTCTGACAGGGGAGTTCAAAGAGCATGAGCTGCTCAGGGCAGATAAGGTCTAAAGTGGAAGTGCAAATCCAAGCAGGAATATGGAGGCACGGGATAAGACCAGGTTAATTAAAAGCAGTTGCATTTTCCAGCTCTTGGTCTGTTGCTGCAGTGAGTAAGCCCTGGTGGGCTAGTGTGCAGCAGCACAGGCATGCTCTTCCTCTCCTTTCTTCTAAAATTTAAAATACCATTAAATAAATGGCGCTCTAAACATGCATGCATGGAGCTTGCAGGGCCCAGCATGGGAAAAGCCCTCCCAGTAAATATTACTGCTATCCTGGTGTGTGTCCCCAGTGCTTCCTGTGCTCTGTGCTCACTGGTGGCTGCCACATAAGCAGTCCCTGCCACCATGGCATTAACCGATGACCCCATCGGCGAGGGCTATCAGTGCCATAGACCCAGGGCATAGATAAAGCTGCGGCATAGATAAAGCTGCGGCAACTGCTTTGTTGCTATTTCTGTCTGCAAGCACAGAGCAGCAGGTATCCTGCTATAACCCTTTCTTTTTTTTGCAGAGTTCCTGCAGGAGGGACGTAATGCTGAAGGGATCATCAGTCACACTGTAAGCTCTTCACTTGAAAAAAAATAAATTAGATGAATCAGCGAAGTTATCTCACACAGCTAATGCACACATTATAAGTAGGAGATGTACAGGGAGTAAATACCCACAGGGATAAAGTCCCACGGTGGTGAGAGTAGGTGAGGTCCCACTGGGGTGTGCCAGGTGACCCTTGAGGAGATGCTCAGATGTATGTTGGTGATATTAAATTATTACATTGGTAACAAAAACTATCAGGTTGTGCAGCTTTTTCTAGGGATTTGTTCTTTTCCTATTTCTGGCCTAAATTTGAGGCTGAAGTGTGCTCTGCCTTCTGTTTGGACAGAGACTGCTGCAAGGAAGGAAAATCCTGGCTTCACCTTGGCACGTGGGAGAGGTTAGGGTAGAGAAGGCAAATAACCTTTCAGTATTTTCTTTATTTCTCTTATTTCACTATTTTGCCCTAAGATGCTACATGAAGTTTTTTGTGTCAGTTACCACTGGAGCATAAGGGGGGGGGAAAAAACATTTGAGAGCTGGCAAATAAGGTAACAATAATATATAATAAATATATAATCAATAATAACAAACATGACCGGGTATTAAAGGGTCATTTACCTTTCAAAAATACATAGGAAGTTAAAAATATATGGGACTGAGGACATCGTTGATGCCACTTTGCCATGGTGAGATTTGTCCTGCACATTGGGGCCAGCTGAAGCCAGCAAGCTCCATTTCAGGGTCATTGGACACTGACTTCAGCTGGCCAGGTGACCATGAAGGCTTTAGGTGATTCCAGGGATGGTCCTGGGGAGATGCAGGCTGATTGGGTGATATAATTTGATATTCATAGATCAGAAGCTCCCTCCCTAGCTATTTGCTAGAGGTGGTTAGAAGATGGAGACTATTAACACTGCTCTGGCCCACTGGGTAACCTCAGATATGTTATTAAAAAGCTGCTGTTTGCTTCCTGCTCTGCTACATCTTCTTGTTGGACCTTGAGCAACACCATCATGGGCAACTCTGCTCAGAGACTGAAATTTAGCCTCTGCCTCTGGCTGAGGAGCTTGCAGTCACAGTCCATTTTGGATACTAGGTGTAGAAAAGCCCTTTTCCATGTTGGTGCTCAGGGCAAGGACTGGACCACTCTCCACTGGAGATTTTTCCCATGGCTCTGGTTACTCACCAGAGTAAGAAAGGCAACATGTGTTGGTTTGGACATCAACACTTTTGGTGTCCCTTACTGCAGACGTGGGCTTCCTGCCTCATGACTGGCTGTTATCAGCCATCTTTTTCACCTCTGCACCTTGCCTTCCTGGGCTGAAGTCCCCACATGCGCTCCAGCAGCGCGCACTGTGCTGCACCCTGTGTCCGTGCAGGCACCAGACCTTTCCCTTCAAAAAACACACAGTACTTATTCAACTAAAAACTAAGGGAAAAGATGCACTCCCCTTTCCTGCAAAGGAGAACCGAGTGTTTTTGCACAGCTCTGCACATGTCCCCTCTCCCTCCTGTGCCTCAGTTTCCCCATCAGTGGGATGGGGCTGTTAGGATGTCCCCGCCTCCCAAGCTGAACACTTGCCTTCGCACAGCTGAATGACAGACTGGTTTTGGTTGGCGGGGACCTCTGGATGTTTCTGACCCAAACCTTGCCTTAAGCAGGTTCCATCTTAAATTTAAATCCAACCTCACAGTTAAATCAGGGGGCTCAGTGCCTCCTCAGTTAAATTTTGAGTTTCTCTAGGATTTTACTGAAGACAAGAAGTTCTCTGTGCTCCATGCTTGATCACCCTCACGGTTAAAAACTATCTCCTAATATTTAACCAGATTTCTCCCCTGCTGCAGTTTGTGCCGGCTGCCCCTTGCCCCGATGCCTGGCACCACGGGGAGCAGCTCGGCTCCGTTTTTCCCCCCATATTTTCACTCCCAGAGTCGGCGCAGAGCGGCCGCGTCCGCCGGCTGCTCTGGGGCGAGGGGAACATCGTCGGGTTGCAACGGGGAGACGTTTTCCGTGAGCACAAGTGCAAAGGGTGACGGAGTAGCAAGCGGTGACGGTGGTGGCAGCGAGTTGCTTGGCTGCTCTCCTGCTTCTGTGTGGGGTCAAGTGTGTGTGTGCCGTGTCGTGTCGTCTCGTCTCGTCTTGTTTCGTTTCGTGTCGAGGGGCTGCAGCGTTGGCCGCAGTGCCCGAGGTGGGCACAGCTGCGGGGGTTCATGGGATCGGGG
>NW_010183249.1:118039-118243 GCF_000695765.1 Mesitornis unicolor
CACTGAGTTAAATCCTGTCGTTAGTTTAACCCCTTTAGGCAAAATCAGCCTGCTCTAAAAACATAGTTATTTCCTTTAATTTATTTATTTTATTTAATTAATTAATTTTTAAAACTCCGGCTTTTGCACATAGCCTGCAGGGGACGTGACGGGCTTGCGCAGTGACTTCTGTGCCGTCAGGGCTTTTGCTCCGGCTGGGAAGCG
>NW_010183249.1:118262-136966 GCF_000695765.1 Mesitornis unicolor
AGGAGTCTCCGGCCACCTCGGTGCAAATCCCGGGCAGCATTTCCACCACCTGTAGAACGCTGTGTACCCTCCACTGGCCCCGCCTGCTCTAGCTCCCTGTGATTTTTTTAGAGAGGATGTGTTTTCTTCCCTGGGGAGCTCTGTCCATCCGCATGGGAAGTTTTTGAGGGAGTCAGCTTGGGATGCGGGGCTGTTCCCAGTGGGTGGGATGCTCCAGGGTCCCAGCGGTGACTGTGGTACCTCCCCAGCACCCATGGAGTACGTCAGCACGCGGGGAGGTGCGGGGGCCATTGACTTCGAGGGAGCCCTCTTTTCTGGCTACGCACCCGACGGGGGCCTCTTCATGCCCCAGAGCATCCCCTCGCTGGACGGGAACACCCTGCGGAGGTGGAGCCGCCTCTCCTACCGGGACCTGGTGAAGGAGCTGTGCTCCCTCTTCATCGCAGCCGAGCTGGTCCCGCGGAGCACACTCAACGGTGAGCCTCAGCTGCGTGGGGAGATGCTCACAGGGATGTGTATGAGGATTTTGGGCTGTTCAGATGCGTCTGCCTTCACCCCATCCTCTTCACAGACCCCAGAGAATGGAGCCTGCTGCACCATTGCCTGCTCCTTTCTGTGTGCTGTTCTTTGTCGCCTTGCTGGGGCTTGTTACCTTCTGGAAAAGGTGTCCCCTGTGTGCAAATAGGGATTCTGGTGACTGCAATAGCCATGGCTGATGCTAATCTAGATGCGCCCTCCCACCTGGGCTTTCTGCTGCTTCACACTCTCCCCGAGATCTGATTTTAAATGTTTTTATCATTGAAAAGCTATCACTTCCACCAGAGGGCAGCTACAACCTCTGTCTCAGAGGCATGTTATGATAAAATTTGGTTTTCCTGTATTTTATGTTTTAACACAGTTTGCTCTGATTGTATCAGTTGTTTCCTGGGGTCTCTTGATATAGAGCTATCGAAGACAATAAAACTGGGATTGTTTACTCCTCATAACTAAGAATAGCTTGTTGGATATCTGTCCAAGCAACTGAAAGTCTTTGGTTGTGCAGAAAGCTTGCAAGGAGCATGAGGAGCATAGATGCAGGAAACATCAGAAAAATACTCCTTTACTGAACAGTCTCTTCAACTATTTTCTCTCTAGACCTGATTGACAGGGCCTTCAGCAGGTTCAGACACAAGGACGTTGTCCATCTGTCCAGACTGAAAGATGGGCTGAATATTTTGGAGCTCTGGCATGGGGTTACTTATGCATTTAAGGATCTGTCCCTGTCCTGCACGGGTCAGTTTTTACAGCATTTCTTGGAGAAAAAGCAGAAGCACGTCACTATTCTGGTGGGTGAGTATGACTCTTTGTGGAGGGTAAAACTTCTGGGCAAGTCATTACCTTGAGAGCCATCATCCCACAGCCCTCCCCATGGATGCTCCTGGGTGGTATTGCCTTGTGGGTGGCTGGTGAGTGATCTCCAGGCAATGCCTGGGTGGCTGCTCCAGACAAAAACATCTCATGGATGCATCTCTGCATCATCCTTTTCTTAAAGTGCAGTGATGCAGGTTTGACTGATGCATCAATTTTTTTGCATTTCTTGGTTCTCTCTTACTTTGAAACAGGGACTTCGGGGGACACAGGGAGCTCAGCCATCGAAAGCGTGAGAGGGCAGAAGAACATGGACATCTTTGTTCTGCTGCCCAAGGGACTCTGCACCCAGATACAGGAGCTTCAGATGACCACTGTCATTGAAGACAACGTCCATGTCTTTGCTGGTTGGCATTGCTGTTGGACTCTCCACTTTATGGTCCTGCTGTGTCAAAACCGCCACCCTAAAGGTCTTAGAGGGCTGCTGCTTGCCATCATGGTCACTGTACCCAGACGTGGCTAAGAGGAGCCTGTACTAAATGTCCCCAGTTTGATGGCCAAGTGGTTCAAGGCTTCCTTTTCTCCTGGCCAGAGGTCAGAGCTGCCTCCATGCAGGCAGTTGATGTTTAGCTGCACTGAATTCAGCACCATTTCTTGTCACTAAAAGGATTGAGTCCCCTTTCCTTTGTCCCTTCACATTTATGGGTGGTCCATCCCCTTCCACTGTGCTGTCCCCATGGTGGGGATCACCACGGGGTGCTTGAGCTGTCCCATGGACTCCTCTGATCAGCTGGGCCTCACCTTGGTGTATCACAGGGGGTGCAAGTGTTTGCTGTCCTGACAAATTTATACTTGACATAAACAAAATTCCAGAGTCTAATGTCTACAGAGACCACCTGGCATCCATGTGGTGCTACTCAACCCCCAAATCGTACAGCCCCTGGGGCAAATGGGCAGTTTAAGACACCCCTGGCCACAGCAAAGTCCAGGGCTTGAGACTGACCCTACCTCTGAGCAGAAATACCTAGTGCCTGATGTGCTGATGTTGGCAGATCTAATCTTTCCTTTCTCCTTTTGACAGCTCATGGGAACAGTGATGAAATCGATGAGCCCATCAAGGACCTGTTCGCTGATGTCGATTTTGCCAGAAAACACAATCTGATGAGTCTGAATTCAGTCAATTGGTCTAGGATTATGGTGCAGATTGCTCACCACTTCTACGCTTACTTTCAGTGCGCCCCATCCCTGGATACCACCCCGCTGCCCATGGTGGAAATTGTTGTGCCAACAGGAGGAGGAGGAAATATCACAGGTGAAGGGAAAAAAGATAGGTTAGGTAGGGAAGAGAGAGACTGCTGTGACCTATGGACTAAAAGCATTTTGCAGATACTGGGTATTGCTATTTATTAAAACACCCACTCGCTGGTAGGATTTCTTCAGAACCACTTATATTTTATTACTCATGTATGGTTATTACTCATTTAGGTGTTACTGATGCAAGGTGCAGAAAATCCCAAACCACCCTTTGATGATGACTGTAGCTATCTTGAGGATGCGCACATTAGAAGAGGACAGAATGTGTTTGATTTAGAAAAGAGGGAAAATATTGTGACTTGATTTCCTAAGTGAGACATTAACAGAGGTGTGAAGTCCTGCCTGGCCCTACTCTGGTTTGCATGTAGTACACAGTCAAGAGAATCACCCCTAATTGCATCATCTGGCCTTCTAAATGTGAGTCCTCTATTGTCTCCATCCCAAAATAGGCAAACAACCGTCTTATGAAAGTGATAAAGGATTTGATGGACTCAATGGCATTCATTGCATTTCCAGGCTGCCCATCTGAGGCAGTATTAAGAAGGTGCAATAGCCCGAAAGCTTCATCTCTCTTGCTTGAATGGCAGCTACCTGACCTCTCGATTTCCTGCCCCATCCATCTTCAAATGTGAAGATGCCGAAGGGTCAGTGTCTCATCACAGGTGGAGCATTGCATCCCTGGATTTTATAATCCGGTGCTCTACTGAAACGTTAAAGACAAATATCTCAGAGTCCATTAGGGAATGTTGTTTATGTCTGCTTTTGTATGCACAACCAATTTGTATAGTGGCTTCATTGCTAAATCTCCTTTGAATATTTCTACATCAAGTACATATGTATTTTTTCACTTCTTTTCTAGCTGGCTGTATTGCCCAGAAAATGGGTCTCCCAATTCGACTTGTTGCTGTGGTTAACAGCAATGACATCATTCATAGGACTGTTCAACATGGAGATTTCTCACTCTCAGAGAGCGTGAAGGCTACCTTAGCATCAGCCATGGATATTCAGGTATGTAATGAATTGGTCAAAATGAGAAAATACCAAATCTTGTGTATTTTAAAATATTTTCCCCTTGTACTCTGTTCTGCCTGGTTTATGAGTGCATAATTCAGCCCCTGTCAATGCCTCTTGGTGATGCATTAAGAGGTGTGACTTACATTGAGCATTTGTGCTGCAGACTGCTGAGCTGAGATAGATCAAACACCTTCTTCTTCAGTTTGCAGGCCCTGACTTTACAGCCTTCACTGTTAAATGCTGGGTTTCAGTATGTGCAAGGTTAGCAAGAGAGGGAGATTTTCTCAAAATGTGACACTTAAAAAATTATAAATCCCATCTGTCTCAAGAGATTTGTCGATGCTTCTGAAGAGCTCCACCAGGAGCAAGAGAAGAGACCAGGAGGAAGGTAGGGAAGCCCAGAAGAAATGCCTCATCTGTGGCCATCTGCAGTTTGCTCGGAGTGAGACAAGTCTCAGCAGGCAGGCAAAGGCCTCAGAAATAAAGTCATGGAGGTACCAAAACCAAACACCTGGAAGCAAATACCTCCCATTTCATACCTACCCTGTGATCCACAGGGACTGGATCTGCTTTCAAACAAATGACCGAGGTGTGAAACACTTGGTGGTGTATCACTGTGGCCTTAAGTTACCTAGATTTTCTAAAAGCCATTCAAACACATTGGGAGGACCTAGAAGCCTAGAGGAATTGCCAAGCTCTGCAGCCAGTAAGTCCTTATGCCCCTATCACCAGGCTGATGTGGTCTGAAGCTTGCCTTTCCTCACGAGACATGGATTTGTGGGGCTCCTCAGAGCTCAAAGAGTTGCTGGGCTCCTCTCTTGGCCCATGTCCCTTCAGTAACACTGGTCTGCTGAGGCACCTAAGCATGTGCTAGACTTTGGGATCATGAGGGAATGTAGCCAGGCAAGATGATGTCCAGAGATTCCTGAGGAGCACATCCCTCTCTGTGGCTGCAGGGGACACCATTGTTCAGCTCCCATCTGAAGCATCCACACAAATATTTCCGTAGCTCAACAGATCATTCATGCTGGAGAGGACTTCAGGAGGTCTCTAGTTGGGACCTGCTCAAAGCAGGGTCAGCCCTGAGGTCAGCCTGGGTTCCTCAGGTCTTTGTCCAGTCAGGTGTTGGAAACCTTGAAGGATGGAGAGTGCACAACCTCTTTAGGTTGCCTTTCTGCAGACAAGTTAAAGCAGAGAAAACATCCCAGTTAGACACTAACTGAGGAGTTGAAGATGAAGCAGAAAGTCTAGTGTGGATAAGCCTTTCCAGGAGCAATTCCAGGAGGATGACAGCAGTCATTGTGTCTTTGCAGTACCTGAAGCCAACCAGGAGCTGTTCTCTGGCCCTGAGGTCAGGAAGCACCATGCAGCTCATGTCCACATGCCAAAACTTTCCTTGGGAGCAGTCTCCAGCATGACCTCAAAGTGGGCC
The DNA here is from genome assembly GCF_000695765.1 of Mesitornis unicolor. Classification (NCBI taxonomy): domain Eukaryota; kingdom Metazoa; phylum Chordata; class Aves; order Mesitornithiformes; family Mesitornithidae; genus Mesitornis; species Mesitornis unicolor. The sequence goes on from NW_010183249.1 coordinate 123,370, forward strand.
TCAGTGTTCTCCTGGACAACTCTGGTGGCATTGGACAAAACCAGAGCGGAGAGCTGGCTAATAAGTTAAATGACAAAGCCAGTGCTTACACCAGTGTCCTGGCCCAGTTCAACTTACTGGTGCCAGCGTAGTAATATGTAGTGGAAACCATGAGGCTGGTACGGATGGAGGGTGAAGGGGTCTGGATGTCAGGTCATTGAAGTCCAGGCACGCTAACATGTAGGTTCTCAGGACAGAGAGGTTGGGAAGCAGAGGACAGCCTAAAACAGGGGATAGCCTAAAGCTAAGGGCAGGCTACACCCAGCCTAGACTGAAGATTACAGGCTGGGGGCCCTGAGACATGATGGTGGGAAGATGAAGAACAGGAATAGGGCCATAAGCCACCCAGATAAGGACACGAGAGGCTGAGTAAGTCCTGATGACTCGCTGAGGCAGGACAGAATGGAGAGACAAAAGGTCACAGTCACTGTCAGCTGCTAAAAGGTATGAAGAACTCATCCAAAACCAGCACTTGAGCCCAGGAGATGTGATGAGGACTCAGTAGTTGGTGCCCCTTGTTGTGTCTGTCCCTGCAAGGTATCTCCCCCAAACCACCTGGATTAATGTTTCTTGACACTTAGGAGTGTGCAGGAATGAGGCAGTGAGAGGTGAAATTGGTTTGGGACCCTCCTGTATGGTCTTGCACTGAGTTTTGCTGTAGTGTTGCAACACTGATTGCTCCATAGCCAGAGAGGCCAGTCAGGCCTATATGTGCTTTATGTGTTCATAAAGATTAACAGTCACCCCTGCAGGGAGCTGGGTGACTCACAGCAGCAGCTGCAATGCTGAGGAAACAGCTGGATATTTCTGGTTCTCAAGTACATAGTGTGTTATTATCCTGGGTTCCTCAAGGGGATTGTACAGATGTGGCCACACCATTGATTTATCAGTTGTCCCTTCATTAGTTGTTGTTTTTTTTTTAATCTGATGGTCACTGCCAGACTGCTCTGACAGGTCAGAGGTCTGAAAGACATCGTGTTGCCCAAGACTGGTAGGTGTAGGTGTGCATGGGAGAGGCAAAAAGCCCACCCCAGAAATAAGTGGCAGTAGGACCTCAACCCTAATTAGACATCAGAGAATCCACACAGGTGCTCACAGACACTCGAATTTCCACTGTTCACCTATTGCCTTGTTATTCCAGGAGCCTTACAACATGGAGAGGATCCTCTGGCTGCTCTCAGGCTCTGACAGCCGCCTGACGAAGACGCTGATGGAGCAATTCAGCGTATCGAAAAGCATAAAGCTGCCACAGGATTTGCACAGAAAGGTCAGTTCCTCAAACACGCAGTGCCATGTGTGTGTAAGGAGGTTTACCAATTGTTTTCAACTCATTTTCAGAATAACAAAAATCATAGAGGACAGTTTCCAACCCAAAACTTTAAGCATGAGGCCAGAGGAGATATTTATTGATATGTGTGCATGGAGATGTTAAAAACCCCTTTTAAATTATGCATTTTGAAAGAAACCTCTTTCTTTGCAAAACTAATTTTAAAAATGCCTACAATTATTTGAGTAGGAAATGAAACCACCCCTTTCTTGGCCACCTCAGCACTGGGATTGCCATACACCAGAGCATCGTGCAGCATTTGGGAGCGGGTCTGCTGGGTTTGGTGCTACAGTTCAGCCTCAGTGTTGTGGCAAATGGACACAAAGCAGAGAGAAATACAAAAGACAACCAAACTTTTGAATTGTGAGGCTCTTTGGGCCAGGTGCAAAGTCCTGCCTCTTCCCATCTAATATGCGCTGTCCCACTCTGAGCATCCTTTACCCGGCACCCATTCCTTGAGCAGCAGTAAAATAAATACTAAAAAAACTGCATTATGAGAAGAAAGAAGAGCTATTACACTGAGGTGGGTTTTACAAGCTCTCAGAAACTCCCTCAGAGCATGCAAATAGCAGCGCAGAGCTGAGGAGCTGACTCTCAGCTCCTCTCCACCACGCTCCCAGCATCTCAGGATGGAAATCCCTTGCTCCCACTCCAGTCCTGTGGCCATTTCCAGCAGTCTCTCATCCTCCAGCTGCAGCAGCAACCCCTTTTCCTTCAGTCCCTGGGGAATCCCATCCTCCAGCCTCCATATTTTGAGCTGTGTTTCTCAGTGCCCATGGCACAAGCCCAGCTGGGAATGCCTGAGGTGGTGATGCCCTGTGCAAACCTTCCCATTTCCCCCGGTGCTGCAGCTCTCTGAGACCCTGCGCTCGTGCTCAGCCTCTGACAAGGACATTGTGAGAGCCATGCAGTGCTGCTGGGAGGAAAACCGCTACCTGCTGTGCCCTCACTCCGCCGTGGCTGCTCACTACCACTACTCAAATCCAGATGGGTAAGTCCAGCTGTAGTTGGGAGTGTTGGGAACCAAAGCATCACTTCTCCCTTTGCTCCTGCTGCATCTCCAGCTCAAGACTCACATCAAAAGTTTTCTTGCTTTTCTTTCCTTTTCAGCACCCCCCGGTGTTGCTTAGCTCCAGCCTCTGCAGCCAAATTTCAGGACGCCCTGCTCCAAGCCGGCCTGGTTCCCCAGCTCCCTGCTGAAATCACTGCCTTAACAGCGATGGAGACCAGGTCCACTCCCCTGGAGCGGGGGCAGGACTGGGCACAGGTGCTCCGGGAGCGGATCGAAGCTGCAGCACAGCAATGGAAGGCACAGGGGGGTCAGTCGGTCCCCCTGGGATAGTGGGGGATCACTGGGCATGGAGTCACCACCCAGACCTCAGCTACCAGGGTGCAGCTCAATGACAGCTCCCAGGGCACATCTTGCATTCCCAAGAGAGCTCTGTGTTATGCTGGGAGAGGAGCCTACACTTTCTATGCAATTAATTATTAACAAGAACACACTTTGGCATTGAATTACATTGACTATTTCATAACAGTTTCAGTAGAGAGCTCTGCAATTGTATCCCCTTTTCCTAGTAATTCATAAAACTTGATTGAAACTCTGAATAAATGCACCTGTTCCATCATTAGTAGCTATTACAGAAAGCTCCCTTAGCACTACCCACAGCTGCCAGCTTCCTGAGCATTACCCAGCGATTCTGGCCCCACACTGGGATGTTCAGCCCAGTGATCCCAGTAGCACCTGAAATGCTGAATGGGAAATACATGGACAGCTGGAGTGGATCCGCTTTACCCATCTCTGTAATTTAAGCAGCACCAGGGATCATTCCCAGGCATTGAAACTTGCACAGTGACAGTGTTAAATAGCAGAAGTTTTCCCTGGACAAGTTTATCTTTAGGGTCTTCTTTCCAGCGCCGTATATTGCAGCTTTTGGTCCCAGTTCTGCTGCAGACTCTTCCTGGGCACCTTCCACCGAAAGAAATAGGAAATGGGAAATTCCCCTTATCTTCTGCCTGAAATTTCAGGTCTTTCAATACCACGTTCCCATCATATACATATAAATATATAAATACCTTGTGTGGGAGCTGCCTCCACAAGTCATGCATCTGGCAGGAATCTCTTGTGCCTAAAAACAGGGGGGGTAAATAATAGAAATAATTACACGAAGGAGGAAAAATCCCCCTTTGCCATAAAAAAAAATCCCCCTTTGACATCAAAGGAAGTCCTGTAATGGGAGGATTAATTTGAAGGTTTAGTGGCATTTAGCAGGGTAAGAGTAAATTCTGTGAAGGGAATCAGCATGGGATGTTGCAGAATGTGCGGGAAGAGTGGGAAGCTTGCTGGCACCTGGGCAGCCTTTTCCTCAGCTCCCCCTGGCACAGCCGGCCCTGCGCCACCTTCTTCCATCCCACCGAAACCCTGCAGGGGTGGAGCTGAAGCTGCCCCATCCCAATTAACAGGGATGAGGGAAACGGCTTAGTTGAAAATGATGCAAAAAAACTCCACAGCGCTTGGATGCTGGATGTTTTTGATGCTAACGGCTCTTCTGGTTGCATGAATCAAGCAGTTGGGAGGAAAATGATGATGGGGTCCAGGGAAGGTCTGATGCTTCATGAAGCCATCATTCACCTCTCTTTAAGAGCTAAATACCTCTTATTTAAGCAGCAACGCAGCCTCATCCTCAGGAATAACCTTGCCCCAAAGGATGGCTTTGCACTGCAGGGCAGCACAGCCAAGTCACTGGTGATGTTGATGAGAAACGCCCTGATCGCATTTGACCCCCATGATCGGCTGCCTCTTTCGTTGATGCACACATTGTGCTTGTTCAACTCCACTGCCTTTAATAGCTGCCTCCCCAAATCTTGCGGTTCTCAGCCAGGGATGGATGCCCAGCTGTAATTTAGCTCTTAATCATCGCTTAAGACACCCTGCAAGTGGGGAGAGGTCTGAAATTGCACCCAGCTTCGCATCCAAGTGAGAGGTTACAAATCCAGCTTGCTGGCTGGGACTGAGGCAGGAGGATGAGGGGCCAGACCTGGACCCCTGGCTGGGAAGCACCAGGATAAACAGGGTGAGGGGTGCTGGGCTTGCAGCCTGCCGAAGCCCTGGTGTGTTTTGCAAGTAGAAAGAGTGGCAAATACATCCCCACGCTCCCGTCTTGAAGCAGGTGGATGAGTAAAGGATCCAGGATCCAGCCTTGCTACAGGAAGATCACAGATGATGCCTGTGAGGAGTTAAAAGGGATGTAATTCTCAAACACTCCTAAGGATACCCCATAGGAGTGAGGGTGCTGCTTCTCCCCTGGTCAAAACCAGATGGTTTTTTGGGCAGGACACTATGAAACCTCTCTCTGGGATTTCTGGGCTGCAAGCGCAGCAGGAAAAGCCTGTTTCATGCCTGGAGCTGAGGTGGAGGATGCACAGACACGCTTGGCCTGCAGGGCGGCCCTGGTCCCGCAGAGGGCAATGCACGGCTATGGGTGACAGCTTGGGTGCCCAGGGTATGGGCATGAACCTGGTGTTGTGTGCATGCCATGTCCCACCACCTGCTCAGGGACTGTGGCATCCCTGGCTTCTTCAGAACTGGGGGTTTTCGCTCCCACTTCAGCCCCAAAATGGATACTCCAGGCTCTGCTCGCTCCTGCTCAGGTCTCCGTCTGAGAGGGAGGGTCAGCTTTGTTTGATGGAAAAATGGAAAAAACGGGCAGGAAAGTCATGCGGAAAGGCGGTACCTCCTTGCCCAACACTTTGGTGGGAGCTGCAAGCTCTGGCAGCATGACGTGTTCCTGCGGTTAATGATACATTGCTTCTGCACCTTCAGAGCTGTTCAGGCCAGACTTGTGAAATAATTCATCTCATACATCAACTGCTCCCACTTTTCCCCAGCAAAAATTCCAGTTTCAGGCTCTTCCCTGAGCAGATCTGACCCCACATGTCCTAGGAGACAGTGTTACCCACGAGTCAGTGGCCATCATCTGCAGGGACCCTGTGTCTTGCCAGAGATGTTTCCCTGGAGGTTAGGACACTCTTCACACTGAGGGACACGGCTGGGATGTCCTCCAAACCCCTAAGTACCTCAAGTAGGAAGTATTGTATTGGGATGGAGATGCAATATGTTGGGATGGAAATATAATGTACTGGAATAGAGGAACAGGGTCCTCCCTGATTCAGCTGGAGGTTTCTACTCAAGACTTCACACTTACCAAAGCATCTTGCTGTCCTGCAGCCATTTGTTGGTGTGTCCAACATGGGACTGAGGGGCTTGTCACAGCATGGGTTGGGATCTGTCTGCCTATGAGTAGGGTCTACCCTTCAAGCCGTCTGCTTCTGAGCTAGTGGTTGTCACTTGGTGGTGTACCCCATGGAGACGTCAGCAGCAGAGCCACACTGTAGTTCATTGCTCCAACCATTAACAATGCCATTAAGAGTGCTATTAATTAAAGGGGAACATGGGATGACTGGCTGTTTGCGGTGCTGATTGAGCTAAAATTCGGGGGGATAATACAAATCCCCAATGGACTGAGGATGAGGACGCTATTTCTCACAAGCAGAGCAGTCCAGCGTTCCCTCATGCTTTGCCAGGATGTCCATCCCCATCTCCCACCTTGCGGCCATCCGCCCCATCCCTCCCACCCAAGGAACTGATTTTGGGGCATTTCCTCCACTGATAGAGGTGTCACGTCCTTCTGCTCCAGCGTTACTTTTATGGGCTGCGAGGAGAAGTCTGCAGCATAGTGAATTATAAGGCAATTCTTTAAAACAGTGTTCTGAAGGTTTGGGAGTTGAATTATTATTTATAATGCCCTGGGGGCGCCGTGTAATTTATGGACAGGTATGAAGACAAGTAGGCGCTTAGACATGGGGATGAGGCAGTGTAAATGCCAAGATAGAGAGATAGATAGATGGATACATGAAGATAAGCTTCTTGGCCAGGAAAGCTGGAGATTGAAAAGCCTGCTCTTATAGATCTCTGCTGTCCTAAGGTAATAGCTACTATCCCAGTACTCCCACTCCATATAAAGTCATCTCAAATCTGGTGCAAATGGTTTGTTTACTCTTTTTTTTTCTTAATTAATTTATCCCAAGTGCAAGGAAGAAAAAAAAAAAGGGAGTTGCTTTGTTGTTGCAATTTGCTGCTAGGCATTCCTATGTGTGCTAATGATAAGTATTAATTAAATAGCTTGCTGTTGTCTTTTAAATGCAGTTCTTTCAGGCTGTAATTAAACACAGACACCCAGCTCTTTCTGTCTGCATAGAAAGAGGCAGGCAGGCCTCCGGAGCTCTGCACTTCTTTCCTTGTAGCAGGAGAGAAGTGGAAAATGAGGCAAAACCAGTTTCCATTGAAAACTCACCACCCTGTGCATGTCCTTCACGGGGAAAGCAACCAGCTCAAGGGAATTTAAGGAACGCGACTTCCAAGATCCCAGCCCTGCAATCAAAGTAAGTTTATATACCCTTAAGATTTTGTAGCTTCATACATTTAAAAGGCACAGGAGATCACTTGGTTTGATCTCCACCGTAACACAGGCTGTTCAACGTTGCTCTGCTGCGTTCATCGAGCCCAGCAACTTGTTGGCTTATGAACATCTTGATCTGAAGATCTGGAGATAAGAGTCCATCTCTCTCAGTCACTTCTTGTTTTCCCAAGGTTTTTTCACCCTTACTGTGAAAAAACAGGCACTGCTATAAACCCCCATCCCCGTGCTGCTCCCATGGTCAATACTAATCTCCCAGTTCGGGATGCACTTCACGGGGAAACCTTAGCTCCCACCACCCTGCTGCCCTCTCACCCCCTAGTTTCAAATAGAAACTCAGCACTGAAGCTCTCTAGAAATTCAAATAGAAAAGTGAGATGCTCATGTGATGGAAGGCAACTCCCAAATAAAATTTGCCATATGCCTGAATTACACCTACACCCGATGTTATTTCTACCCTCAAAGGCAACTGGGCTTCGTTAATCTTAAGTGTTGCTGTTAATTAATAAATACATGAAGTGACATTGGCTGTTGTCTCTATCCCTTCTGAGAGTGGTGGGGGAAGATGCAACTTGCCCAGAGGATACCCTGGGCTGTGAGAGACACATTTCAGTTCTGCATCCACAGTGTGGGAGCATGGGAGGGACGAGAGGAGAGATGGGAGGGATGGAGCCAGCTCCTGCCAGCACCCCAAATCCATGCATCAGCCTGGAGCTGGACCTGCTTCTCAACAGATATCAACAGAGAAGAGCTTCACTGAGGCGAAGACAGTGGAGAGCGTGTTCAACAGCTGTACACATGTGTTTTTTGGATTCAAACATTTAAGGATGCATTTGTGTCATTTATAACCCAGGACCTGTAAAGTATGTATAATAAATATATAGAGAATGTAAGTATAATAAATATATAGAGAATGTAAGTATGATAAATATATAAAAAATGTAAGGCAGAGGCATTGTCTGCCTGCAAAGGGGTCCCCTACTTTGGGCAGTGCAGCCCTTCAGGGACCCCGCACGATGCTCCTTGACAGCTCACCACCCTTTCCAGAAAACAGCCATAGCCCTTTTGGGGTCCTATCAACCCCAGACTGATTTGCCAGGGGCTTTTCTGTCCTCCCAGCCCTGCAGCCAGGTCTGTCCTGTGGTTTTGGTGCAGCCAGACGGGTACCCACAGGGTGTAAGGGGAGGGGGGCTCTTTAGGGAGTGCAGGGATGGGAGCACCCTCAGGGGTCTTGGTGTTAGTGGCAGTGGGAGTGGCTCAGAAGAGGATTTTTCCCAGTTATTTGGATTTTAGAAGTCAGGAACTGAGACAGAAATGAGAAGAGGAAAGAGGGAAAAAAAAAAGGAGAAAGAAAAGCTAGTTTGCATTCAGAATGTAAATATTTAAATGAAGAGGAATTTGGAATTGTTTGGATTGTAACAAAAAATTATTTTCCACTTAAAATGAGGTGATTTTAAGCAGAAACATTTTTAAAGTAATTAGATAAAATAAATAAATGTTTTGAAACCAAAATGACTCACTTTTAGTCCAAATAGTTGAAATTGTGTTTAAGTTTTAGGAAAAGAAGCAAATTTAGACATTTAGAAATTTTAGAAACCTTTAAAATACCATATCACCAAAAAAAGGTGCTATGAGTGGGAGGAAAAGTGTTTCCTTGCTCAGGCAAGAGGGCTGCAGAAGAGGGGAACCAGCGGCTGTCCTGCCTTGCTCTGTCCTTGTCCTGAAACCCCTGAGATCTCCCCCAGCACTTCAAGATCACGAGATACTGAGAACAAAGAGTTTGTGTTCTCTTTTTTGCTCTCTACTTCCCTGCTTTTTGGCGCTCCCAAAGCTATTCCACGTTTTGTCCGTATTAGAAATCACTTCTTTCTTTAAGAGACAGAGTGGTATCCCATATAGCATGGCTCCAGGAGAGTGTTGCTTTCAGAAAAATATCAAATACAATGATTCCTGAAAAAATAGTTAAGAAGCACAGGAGGACAATGATATTCCATGCTATTTATTGCTGTCCATCTCCTTGCTCTTGCTTTGGGGCTCCCTAAGGAGAAAGCACCATGGATGCTTGCACAGCCCTGTGCCTGTGAGTATGAAACAGCAGTGGGGTGCTACAGTACCTGACGGGGAAGGCAGAAGGTAATGTGTACGAGCATGGCATTATTTTGGTACCCGACATATGGGATGGAGCAAGACTGTTTGTGCTAGATCTCGGACTGAAAAGTAAATAAGAAGGTGACATTTTTGCCATTGAATCTTATAATCAGAGCTTTAAGTGAAAGAGCAGCTTTGGGGATGGGGTCTTTTGAGTTTTGAGCCAGGGATGGGAACCAGGGCACCCTCCTGCACCCACCCAGCCCTTGGCACCAGCCTGGGCGCTGCCACTTGGGTGACTCCTGGGGTCCCACGCTGGTTGGGGACCAGGCTCCTGCCACTTCCTTGTCCCAGGCTTGGTCCTGTGCAGCCCTGCTGGGTCCCTACCTGGCCACAAACACCAGCATCCAGTCCCTGGGAGCTCCTCGCCTCTGCTCCTCCGGGATGCTTGTGGGGATTAGCCATGCTACGCTCCCTAAACCCATCACGTGCATTTCAATAGTTTTAATTGATGCCTTTAAGATAATTACAGGCTGGAGAGAGCGGAATGGAGAAGGCCTGTGCATTTCCACCGGGGCTTGGGCACACCGTTGTGTATGGTATGGGATATTTGCCACTTAGGAGTGTTTTTCCTGCTTGGGAGACCAGTTTACATGCTGCAAGGAGGGAAGAAGCGCAGGTCCCCACTACCCATGGCTGAAATGGCTGGAGTAAAGGGTTCCCATGGCATCCCACCCCACTTGCCCCGGGGTAGAGCATCCCCCAGCACTGGGCTTGGCAGATACTGGCTCTCACTATGGCATTTAAGCCACAGCTTTTCCTCCTTCCCAAGCCTGTCTGTAAGGAAACTCATACCTGAAGTGAGCAGGATGCCAAAAATCAGGATCAGAGTGGGACAGGGAGCATCCAAGGCCTCTCTTGCCCAGAGATGAGGCATCACCTTTACCCAGCCCCAGCACTCTACTATGCTTTTAGTGAGGTGGACCATACCTGGGGTTTTTTAGGATACTATGTTGTGTTCTTGCCCCTCACTGGCTATCGATTCTCCATCACCAGAGAAAACATTTTCCTGATCTTAAAAGGAGTTATTCAAGTCCCTCCTGTAGCCTGGAGTAATTCAATATTGAGTGAGAGGAACGCAATGACTGCTTTTCCCCTGTTTGCACCTTTCTTGCAATTATTTTGTTGAAGCTCCCTGCAAGGCATCAGGACAGGTCAGCACTCGGGGATAACACAACTTCCTGGCTCCTGCCTTGCCGTAGAGGAGCTGGGGCAGCACTAAGGACCCACCTCAAAACACAGACCTTCCTCAGGGCTAACCATGAACACATATTATTTTTAAAAAACACTGCAGTTACTTGCAGTCCCCTTAAAATTCAGCAAGGAGCTTTTGCCCTTGCCTCTTTGTCACTGATGCATTTTAAAATGAAGACAACATTTCATCTAAATACAAGAAATTGCTCTAGTTCATCCTGGTGATTGCAGGATGTCTCACAGCTGGTGCAGTTCAGAGGCTCTGGCTGGCCGCTCGCAGACATCAAAACCAGCAGTTGGTGATAGAGTAATTTAGGACCAGCACACTGAGGATACCACTTGTTATAGTATTTAATCCATAGAAATCCATTCAATAGCACTTCCCTTAAATTGTTGCCCCTTTTCCACCCTAACTCCTAAACTGGTAATAATCCCAGCAGGAAAAAAGGGTAATAGCTCAAATATTAAGATGTAGCAAAGATGAGCTGGCTCCTGGGTGCAGGTGGAGGGGATGAGGGTTGATCCCATTGCTGCTACTCAGGGGAGTTTTAGGGACCCACTGTACCCTCTTTGTGGGGTTCAGACCTACATCTGCAGGCAGTGGGTTAGGTGTGAAACCCACCCCAAAGCCAGAGCTGAGCATCCTGAGGGGCTCCTTGAGGATGGGATATTCCCCAAAAAGCCTGTGGTCCTCCACATCCCAGCCCTCTTCTGCCTCTCCCGTTGCCCCATCCCTCCTCCTGTGATAGGACACACTGGCAGAGAAATAAAGTATTCAGCTATTGCTTTATTACTTTCCACCCCTAGTTCCCTCACGGGCATCTGTATTTCTGCAAATGTTTTTAATATTTGCTAATAAAAGTAGCTTCAGTAATGACATGCTCGCTCCCCAGGACAAAATTGCCAGGACTGACATTATCGAACAAACTGGTTTTGGCACAAGCGCGTCTGCATACAAGCCATTTCTGCCCATTCACGGGATTATCAGCCATTTCTGCAGCCAGTCCCAGCCCTCCTCTCTCATTCCTAGTTAATTGGTGTGAAATTGGAGCAAGTTCTCAGGTGATAATGTGTTTGCATTTACTGCTTCACTGAACCACCCTAGCCACTCAATCCCAGCTTCATTAAAGCCTCAATCTCTGCTTTTGCTCCTGGCTGTGAGCTTCAAACCCTATTTCCTGCGTGGCAGACATACAGCCTAACACATGTCAGGAAGACAGCTTGAGCAGAGCTGCTGGGAACAAGCAAGGCTACTGCCTGGATGACGCTCCAGGAAAATCACATTCGCGGCAGGAGAGATGTTCCGAGTCCCCGCGATGGCTTCATGCTGTGTTGGTTGGCTCCCCGCTCTTGAAAAAAAGGCATATTTTGTGCCCTTTAATTGTCTTTAATTAATGAATTAATTTTTAATTTTTTTTTTCCCGCAGCACTTTGAAGATAAAAAGCCTTCATCTGAATTCTGTGATTAGTATTTAAAGACTCAAGCGAAGTATTTGTAGGCAGAAAAACCTAACCGAGGAATGCCTGTGTTCAAACATTCAATAGAGCCTATTCACAGGATCGGATTCCAGGGTTATTATTAGCAATAAGGTTATCTTTGGCATAATCTTTTTATGCACAACACGCTATTGGATTCCACCCTCCCGTTTCGCTCGGGCCCTGGGGCAGAAGGTATACAAATTAGAGTTGGTTTGAGCCTTGCAAGTGTTTTTCATACAAGCAGAGCTGAAGTCTGGTGATGTCTGCTGCGGTTATATTTAGGACCATCCATAAGGTTTTTCGGTGCAAGATGCACACCCTGGGATGCTCCTGTGCTGGGGGTGAAGTGCATTGCCACCAAGGTAGCTCCAGCCCTGCCAGCACACACTGCCGCAGACCCACCAAGCATTGGGGATGTATGTGACAGCCCATGGGGTCATCCTTCAAACAGGGATGGGTCGGGCTGGTCCTACACCCGCAGGTCACAGAGGCGGCTCTGAGCATCTCCCCGGTGTGTGAGATTTCACAGATCTGGACACAGGTCTGGACTTGGACAGTGCTGGACACAGCCAAGGAGAGCAAAGCCCTGCTAGCTGCACCGCTGGGTGAATCTCTCTTTTTGGGGAGCCGAAAGCACCTCTGCTGGGCTAGATGTGCCCAGGGGGTCCCCCCTGCCCCCAGTTCCAGCCATGAGCTGCAGGCTCACAGGAATGGGTTGGTCTGGGCAGAAAAGCAGAAAGCAGCTGCTGCCTGCCTCTTCATTTGGTTGTATTTCTAGTTCTCATAAAGCCAAATGTAGGAGTTGGGGTTTTGGGTTTTACTGTTGTTATTTTGGGTTTTTTGGTGGGGTTTTTTTTTTGTTTAATGGATGGTGGGTGTAATTTTTCAAACATGCTCCCCTTTGGCATGTCTCTGCCAGCGACGTCAGCGAGAGCTGTGGGATGTCTCTGCTGGAGCCCGGGAATACCTTCCTTTGAAACCCACCCCATGCATCTCCCCAAATCCAACCGCCGACCATTGCTGGTGGGAGGAGGCGAGGCCAAGTCTGGCAGCACTCCTTCACCCCGAATGGCTCGACCGCTGCTCAGCGCCCTTGGGTTGTCCCAAAACTGGCTCAAAAAAGCCATCAGGCTGCTCATCTGTGGCTGAGGTCCCCTGCCCAGATCCAGACAGAGCAAAAATGCATCGAGGCACATTAAAGGGTGGCCGGTGTGGCTTTGAAATGGCACAGCAATCCCCTGTAGCCTAGTTTCTAGAGAAAGTATTTTGTAGCTGGTTTTTCTCTTTGTGACTAAACATGGTTATTAGGCCCTGAGTGCATCATTAAATCTGCTATTAAAAGTAAACATGTTAAGCCGAATATACTCGTGCGTGGCAACCCATCCAGGGTGCTGGACCCTCTGGAAAAGTCATTAACATTCGTGTTTAAAATGAATGTAGTTAAGAACATATTGGACTAATTCAGGGCCTTAGAGCTATTAAAATGACTACCATTAAAAAGAAATGTGTTAGGCAGAATATGTTGAATAATTAAAATTATTGCAATATTTACTCTGGCCTCTTATTTAAGGGATCATTTATATGTACATATATAATATGTAAGTGTTATATATATATATATATATACACATACACAGTAATGTTTCTCACTATATATATTTGGTTATGTATTGTGTTAAAATTCCTCTGTATGATAAATTTTACTTCCTTGTTGCAGGATGAGACAGGGCCCTGGTGTGATGAAGTCTTAAGTAAAACCAAGGGGAAAAACGATGAATAAATCTTGGCTATATGTAAGAACTCTGGCCGCGGTCCAGTGTCCATTGAGTTCAATGGGAACCCTTGACTTTGCCGTGCCGGGTCAGACCACAGGAATGTGCCTCCTGCTTTGATGGTTTCACTATTGGTAGGTCAATGCAGAAAATCAGCAGCT
>NW_010183249.1:136997-161164 GCF_000695765.1 Mesitornis unicolor
CATGGGACATTCCCAGGCCGAGCTTCACCACGTTTCAGTGACTTGCTACAGCTTATGTGGTCTTGTTTTGACCTGATCTTCTGCAGCTCTCATGTGGTGGGCAGGATCATCTCCCCAGTACAGGGCTCTTCCCACCTGGAGTCCTGGTGCCTCTCTGCATAGGAAGGTATGATCCCAGGGAAAAGTCACAGCAGTTTTGGACATGAGCAGTGACTTTTGCCTTGCCAATGCCTGAGCCTGGTTGTGTCTCCTGCCATGGTTCCTGCATGGGAAAATGGCCTCAGTGCTGGACCAAACAAGTGAGGCTAGTCTCTATTATAACAGACATACAATCTATATGGTGTGTATATATATACATATATATGTGTGTGTGTGTGTGTGTATGTATATTTTATATATCTCATAGAATCATAGAATAGTTTGGGTTGGAAGGGACCTTTAAAGGTCACCTAGTCCAACTACCCTGCAATAAGCAGAGTCATCTTCAACTGGATCAAGTTGTTCAAGAGCCCTGTCCAACCTGCCCTTGAATTTTCCAGGGATGGGGCATCTACCACCTCTCTGGACAACCTATCCTAGTGCTTCCACACCTTCATCATAAAAAATTTCTTCCTTATATCTAGTCTGAAACTCATCATCCTGAATGCAGTTACCTTCCTGACAGCCAAGGCGTTCATGAGGCTGGGAAGGACCATTAAATAAGTATCAGCCCTTACCATACTGGCCAAGGCACTTTCTCCAGTAACTCCTTCAGGAGCCCCGGTAACTCCAACACCTCACAGGACCAGAGGAGGTAGTACCACAGATTAGGGAGGAAAAAGCTATACTAAGGAATTTTATGGGGTGGGGGATGACCCTTGAAGAGCAGCCTGTTGGAGGGGTTTAGCTTTGTTCATTAACTACAGTGAAGGGGATAAGAGGCCAATTAAACCCTGCTGGATGGGAATGACCAGCACCTTCCCCTCCAGCCCTTGTCCTGGGGGTGCTCAGGTTCTGCACCCACAGTGCTGGGACCGTCCTGGATGTCTGGGGAGGGTGTCAGGCTGCCTGCACACCTCAGCCCTGTGTATGAATCACTCGTGGGGTTGCCCCACCAGTGTGATCCTGTGTGGGCATTTCTTGGGCTGGCATGACCCCAAACACCCATCAGCATAAGGAAGATAAGCAACCACCCCTTGCTTTCTAGGAATAGGGTTATTAATGTCAGTAGATGGCACTATTTCTTCTGTGATAAATGCAGGTGGTTCCCATCACCACTCGGTACCATGAGCTGGACCTGGCAAAAGAAGCAACAGGCTGAGGGCAACCTGTTTCCCAGGACCCCTGTCAGTCCCAGGAGCTGGTGGTGGTCTCCATGCAGGGCTGTGGATGGGTGATACTGGGAGCTGGGCAAAGGGTCTCCAAGGTCCCTGTGGAGACCTGTCCTCCTGAAAATTGCCTTCCCATTGGTTTCAGTGTGCAACAGCGAGTCAACCATTATCAGCCCAGACTTCAGCCAGCACTGCCAAACCATGGTGTTGATTGTTTTGTATTGGCTCTTTTTTAAGGGATGAAATTCAGTGTTTGTTGCTGATTCTCCAAGTGGAAAGTGAGGAGAAGAGAGCTTCTGCACCCTTCTCTGCTTCCCTTCACCTGCACCCAGCTCTGGGTGACACTGCTGTTATTGCTGTCCCCAGACAGTCTCAGCTGGAGAGTTGCTTACAGCTGAAAGTCTCATTCAGAGAAGTCCCAAGGGGGGAGTCATCACCTTGATAGGCCCTATAAGCTTCTAATATCACTCCTTTGGGTGCCAGCATGTGTCAATGGACTCATGGCCGTCCCTATGCATCAATGGTGGGTGCTGGAAGCCAAGCGGGGGTCAATCTCCACCTCACTGAAGCAAATTGCATCTCCTAGAGGTGCTACTGAGCGTAACTGAATATTTAAATAATAAAACGAAACCCTGCTGGTGGGAGTACAGCTGCTATTACACTTATTATTTAATTGTGGCGGTGTTTCAGAGCCCTAGGCGTGCACCTGGACCCCTCGTGCTAGGTGCTGTACAAACAGGACGGAGGAGAAGACTTTGGCGTTTAAAGGCACTGAGTCATTCCTTCACCCTCTCATCTGAAACCTCAGCTTTGTCTAAAACCTTTAGGATTTTCTTTAATGGGTGCAGCTAATGGTGAGGTAATCGGGGAGCCTTTCGACACAAAACCCAGCGATCAGTGGGTTGGATGCCTTTTGATCTCACTGCGGAGCAAAGGTGTTGCAAGGAGAAGCTGTGTGGTGGGGTACCAGGGATGCTGTGCCAGTGGACGTCCAAGCCCAGCCTGGGGCTGAGTGTCCCACATCAAACCTCTTGTGTCAGGATCCAGTCAGGGACTGTTACACTCATGCCATGTCCTGGTGCACAGTCAGGCCTTATGAGCATGTTCCTGAACCTGCTTAGATGCCACTCAAGAGAAGATGGGGACCATGAAGGGTGACCATATCTCTCCATCTCCTGCAGAAAGGGAACGTCTGTGCAAGACTTGCTGCTGGCAGAACACTGTTTTCAAGCTATCCTCCCTGAAGGCAACCAAACTGAGGAGTGAGTGCAAGCCCTGCCCTTCTCAGGCTCCTGGGTGTCCTGCTTTTGTCTGGCCAGCTCCGTAGCTTTGCTTCCCAGAGGAAAACCACAGAAAAAGGAGAAGGTCTCCAGCAAGTTCCTGCAGGAGAACAGTGACCGATGGATGACCTGGGGAGGGGTGGACAGTCTCTGTCAGGGTGGTTAGCTGGTGAGCCTGGGCTGTCCCTCCTGTGGCCATATGCATGGTGTACAGCCAGGCCAGAGCAGAAGTCCTTTTGGCCTCTCCTCTCCCAAGGGTGACTTCACCCAGAACCGTTGCTGTGTGGCAACAACTGGACAGGGTGTGAGCTGGGGCGATAGTTCTGCAATGACAGAGGCCCCAAGGTAAATCCATGAAGTTATATTTGTAGGTACATTCTTTTGCAGTGATCTTTCGCCTGGCGAGCTGGTACAAGCTACACCTGCAGAACTCCTTTCCCTTCCTGCAACCTCAGGAGATCAGTGCTGGCACAAGAAGAGGGATGGAAGGACTCTAGGGTGGTGCTTCTCCTCTCCCGTCATCTGGCACAGATGATGTACGAGCTCAAGGGTCATGTTTGCAGCCCCCAAAGGTCCCAACCTCGTAGAAACAACCCTTTTCAGCTCAGTGGTATAGATGAGACCAAGCCCTGCTAGGTTAGTGTTCAGCTGGGTGAGCCACTGCATGGTCACAAGGAAGGGGACAAGGAACATACGGATACAGCAGGGGACAGATGTGCTTGGGTTGAACACACAACTTCCTTCTCAAGGCTCATGCTAAGGTGATATCCTTTGAAAGGACCTTAAAGAAGTATGTTTTGAGTTGCTACACTAGAAGTAGTAGTGTTGAGATGTGTCACTCTTCTTTACAGTGGCAGCCAGCTCATGGGATGGGGGAAAAGGGACTGATGGAGATAGATCTGTTTCTGCTGGTGTCAGATAAGAGGCACTGGTCTGTTTAGGAGATGTAATGTAAAGAATAACCTCTCCTACTTTTATCACATCAGATTGACAACCAAGCATAAATAATAAGATGGATAAATGATAATTTTACCATAAGAAAATGGAATGAACAGGATAATGGAGGAGTTAATCCAACTGGAGATCTTGGCTAAAACTATAGCTGAGCACAAGAACATCCTCTTTAGCACCAGGAGGGAAGATTTGCTGCTCTGTTTTGCATTACACATCATACATCTTCAACAGGAAGATGTCAGGCTCTGAGACCAAGCCACTCACAAAGATGATTCTTCAACAAATGTTGTGGTAGTCCTGAAAAATGAAATATCCCTTCAGTTGAGTTGGCACCAGTGTGCTGGGTTGGGTTGGTGCAATGGTAAGTTAGCTAGGTCAAGCTAATGTCATGAGCAGATGTGCCTCTGTGTCACTGCATGAGAGACTGCTGAGAGCCCAGGAACACGCAGGTTGGCTTTAGATGAAGTGAGGAGCTGGGACTAAATACCCAGTCTGTCCTGGGAGCTGGCATTTGCTGCTGAGTTTCTTTCTGCCCTGAGCAGTCATCAACACAGATCCTCATCCAAGCAGGAACATCCCTGCTGGGCGGATAAATTTTTTCCACCCCCAAGACCATTATGCTGATCATCTTCTTGTTCCAAGCATGGGGCCTTCACCTGCCTTGGTTTCTCCTTCAGTAGTGTAAATCCTCATCTCACTCAGCTTTGGTCACCAAGAGTGGGAACCATATGACTAAATTCAGACAGGTAAAAGGCCTAGAGCTCTCACTGTGCTCCCTTTATATTTGATGGAAATCCAATTTGTACAGCCATGGGAATTTAGGGTGCAGTTCATCTTGTCTTAAAGCAGTTGCAAGCAGGCTGGATGAATGGCACCTCCAGAGGGCCTTTGGTGACTACAAGGGGAGCTGAGGTATTTGCTCAAGTCCAGAAGTCAACACCGAAGAGACTGAATGGTGAGTGACACAAATGCCATCCCAGTCCCTCCTTCAGCAGCAAGTAGAGCTAAATATGGAGATCCACAGGGCTACTCAGCCTACCTGCCCTACATGTGTCTCAGAAGATGGAGGAGGATGGTCCTCTGGGGCACCCTGCCTCTTGCTGAGTACTGTATATGTGCCACAGGTGGCTTTTAGGAGGTAAGTTAGGAGATGAGCCTCTTCCTTTCCCTTAGTCCAAGCTCACTGTCTCCCACCAAGCTGCTGGAGAGCTCATGAGCATGGACCCACCACTATGGCTCCAAGAGGATGACTGCAGGGCAGAGCAGCCCAGAGCTGTGTGCTGGATTCCCCACCACACGGCATTTCTGTGCCCCACCAGCACACCCAGGGCTGTCACTCTGGCCTGAAAGGCTTTGGGCCATGGGAGGGCCCGCCTGCAGAGATGAAGTTTGTGGCTTGGAGAATGGTGTGAACATGGATGAAAACCCTAACTTACTGGGAGGAGACCCTATCAGGGTCCAACATCTCCAACAGAGAAACCTTGGGGACCAGCACATGCTTGTAGAAGAAGGTATCTTGTACCCAGTTTACCCTTATGTTTCTCCTCTCTGGATCCAACTAGGTGACACCTGGGGAGTTCCAGAAAGTTACAGTCACCCTCTACTTCCATGCTGGTGTGGCCAGAGTGGTGGTGTCCATGTCTGACCACTGATGTCATCCTTAGCTTTCATTGACATTCACAGGCATGAGGCCAGCCCTCAATAGCAGGACAAAAAAGAGACCTGCAGAACATCGCATCAAAGGAGAAGGGCAAGTGGCTTGACATGACCAAAGCTGGATGTGGGATGCATCTCCCAACATCCCACTGTCTCTCCTGGTCTCAGCATCTTCCACTGGCCACTGTGGAGGAGGTGTCAAGCGAGTGCCTCAGCTCCAGCACACCGCTCTCCCTCCTTTTATCTGCAAATTGTGCTATGCTAACAAGACACACGTACAATGTTTGTGTGTGCATGTGAGAGACAGAGTGCTGACTCCCGGCCAAGAGAGAAAAATCATTAGTTACAGGCTCTGCAGGACTGAACTTGACGAGGATCTTGGGGCTTTGCCCTGACTGTGCTAGGCGCTGGTGCATTATTCAGTTTGTGGCTATGTTGATTTGCAGATCTAATCGCTCCAACAACACATACAGAAAATTAATTTGGACGTAGGCCTGGTTTCTAGAGAAAGTTGGACCTAAAGGCGGGAGGTTGGTTGTGTGGCTGAGGCAAAGACCCAGGTTGGGGAATATCTCGTTCCCAGCTTTCGAGCCTCACAGAGGAGATGGGATGGGCACGGAGCAGCAAGGAGCCGAGGATATTAGTGGCACCGGAACATGTGATAAACAGGACTTCATCCCCACTGTGTCTTCCTAAACTAAAGCCCTAATCACTTAGACCTGGCTGTGCTCATACCTCTAGTGCTGGTGGTTAAAGGATGGGATGGACAAAATGAGTTGGTTAAAGGAGGGGATGCTCTCCTCTCCCCAACAAAGGGATGGCCCCCAAGGGGTATCGATTCAACAGTTCGATTCAACAGATGTCTAAAAATATGCCTGGTTAGAAAAACACTGCTACTGAGGGTCAAAACAGATGCACAATTTGTGGAATACCCCATTTGGAATATTGCTCTGTGGCCCCCAGCATAAGAAGGACATGGACATGTTGGAGCAAGTCCAGAGGAGGGCCATAAAGATGGTCATGGAGCTGGAGAGCCTCTCCTGTGAGGACAGGCTGACAGAGTTAGGATTGTTCATCCTGCAGAAAAGAAGGCTGCAGAGAGACCTTATGGCAGCTTTCCAGTTCCTGAAGGGGGCCTACAAGAAAGGTAGAGAGGGACTTTTTACAAGGGCATGGAGTGATAGAACAAGGGGTAATGGTTTCAAACTTTAAGATGGTAGATACAGATTAGATATTAGAAAAAGATTCTTTACTGTGAGGGTGGTGAGACTCTGGCACAGGTTGCCCAGGGAAGCTGTGGATGCACCCCCCTTGGAAGTGTTCAAGGCCAGATTGGACAGGGCTTTGAGCAACTTGGTTTAGTGGGAGGTGTCCCTCCCCATGGCAGGGGGTTGGACTGGATGAGCTTTAAGGTCCCTTCCAACCTAAACTATTCAAGGAACCTTTGATTCTACGATTGCTGGAGCCCTCATCCCCTTTCCTTCTCCCTGCCCTGCTGATCAGCATCTCCTCTCAGTGGAGAAACAATTGGTCTCCAACAGCGGAGATTCCTCCGTGGTTTTGGGGTGCCCCCAGCCATGGGAGGATGCTGCTTGCCCTCATGCCCAGCCTGTGTGAGACAGTACTGCACGGCACCTCTGCCGTCTTGAATTACCTGGTGAGCACTCTCTCTCCCTCCTTTTGATCATGGACCCCTTAACAGTTGCCTTCATCCAGTACTGTCTTGGCCCTGGATGTGCTGAATGGCTCCCCTTTTAAATGGGATTTAAGAGGGTATTAGGGACTAATTAGGTCTAATCAACAGCAGTGGCTGTTTTAGACCTGGTGCCTCCAGTTGACATCAAAGGCCGGAGGGGATGGGGTGAAGGTGGAGGAAGCGCATTATCAGCAGCAGGAAAGATTTAGACCCTGCAAAATCCACCCCCTGGCTGGGGGTTTTGTGTCCCTAATCCCTCTGTGCCTGCCAGGCAAGGAGGTGGCATTGTCCGCTCCCACTGGAGACAGGCAGGCTGGAGAAATCCTGGTGGGAGCCCAGCATCACTGTCGCTGTCTCCTGGGGTCCAGCTCCTCTGCCACCCCCCACCATGAGTGGCTGCTGGTGGATTTCAGGAATCTGGGGCCTACCCAAGATGTGAGACACCAAGATTTGGCTCCCACGGGAGGAGGCGAGGAACACTGGGGAAGAACAGCAGTATCAGAGGGAGGAGGTGCAAGGGGACATAGGGACACATTCAGAGCTGAGGGAAGAAGGGAGGCAGCTATTTGCCTCCCCTGGAGGCTTCCTCAGATGCAGACAGGGGTGAGTCAGGGCTGCTCATGCATGAAGCTACTCATTAGCAATGTGAAGTGTGTTGGATTCAAGACCCAGACCCAGGTAGGCTTTATTTACTCAGGTTGCAGCAGTAGCAGCTGATTCACACACAACTTACCCAAAACATATATGTTTCTCACCATTTTCTGGATGTCAGAGGAATCTTTCTTGTGAGGACCCATGTTGCCCAAATGATCTGAAGGCACAGGCTCTATACAAACCCAGCAGCACCTGCCTCTCATACGAAGTACCACCAGTTATCTCTCTTACAAGCACTGGGATGACTCGGGTGGTTTTTCTGCCTCTGGCAGGTCTAGGGTCAGGCTCAGCACCACTGGAGCTGTTTTCTGCCTTCTGCCAAAACTGATGGTCCGTGTTGAGAAAGATGGAGTATGCTGACAGCGATTCTCCCTCTACAGTTCAGTTTACACAGCAGTATTGAACAGTGGTTTAGTCTGGGAGGGGGATGTTACAGATATCATATCCTTTTAATGGAAAGTCAGATCTCAGCAGACAGCATTTTGGAGAGCACATGGAAAACAACAACTATTTACAGGGTTATGGACGCAAATGCCCTTGAATGATACAAACCGTCTTAAGGGGAATTTTTGCGGCTGATTAAGCGTAACCGCAAAGCTTCAAGAAAACATGTGTTTATTTTAAGTAAGTAATGTTGATTACTAATGGGAATACTTAGTAGATATGATCAAAGGTAGCTGAAGTGCCGTCATGATATCAAAGACTGGGATGGAACGCTTAATTTAGATGTTGAAAAGCCAATCTAAGGTGAGCGTCTTGAAAGTAAATATCATTAACAGTATCTAGATTAGACCAAGGTATAAAAAGAGTTGGAGGTAACAGCTTTTAAATCTCCCGTATAAACAGCCAGGTGATGCCGTAGCTGGGGGAGGCGAGTCGGACACAGAGCCCAGGGTAGGGATGGAGCCTGCATCTGGCACACACAGTCCCTGGCTGGGCTCCCGGCTCTGCTCATTGGCATCTCAAGGGAGCCGGCTCAAGGGAGCCAGGGTGGCTCCATTCTGTTCCAGTTTACCCAGGGGGAAGGGGTGGAAATGGGTCTCCCTGCCCCAAGTATCTCCAGCTTGAGCTCTGGTGCAGGGCTTTAGTTGAAGATGGAGGGCTTGTGCTGGGAGTCCAGGCTGAGAAGAGGGTGTCCTCCCTGCCAGCTCACCCCAGGATGGTAACCACTGTTGGAAGGTCAGACAGACAGACGGATGGAGCCACCAGTGCAGCTCAGTGCTCAGTATCCAGGTGTTTTTACCTTCCACTTCCAAAGCCTGGTTTTCTCTCCCATCTCTGTCTTGCCCTATTAGCTGGGAGGCACTTGGGGAAAGGGCCTCCAGTGTCCCCACATGTCCCCAGCATCACCAGCCCCACTCCTGCCTGTAACATCCCTGCAGTGGAGCACTGATAGGATCTGGGGTGGGCAGTCAAGAGCTTATATACTCTCCCAGCTGTGCAATGCAAGAGGGGGTATATTGTTAATTTACCCTGTACTCATCCCAAGCACCTGGGCTAGATAAAGCACCAACATTTATTGGAAAAAAACTGGGACATGGCTGAACCTGTGCCAGGTCTTTGATCCGGCCATCTCTGTGGTGACTTCAGGAGATTGCTGTCCTCACTGCTATCTCCCCAGGACCACTGCAATCAATCTCCTCTCCAACCCTGCTCACGCTGCCAAGGAAGACAGATCTCATCCCTACCCAACATTAGCAGGGACCTTCTCAGCCCGAATGCCTGTCTGGTGGCCAGCAACCCCAGTTTCACTCCCATGCTCCTCAAAAGCCACCCTGGGACTACGCTCCACTCCTCACGTTTCCCTGGACCAAGCTTCTTTGATTGAGTGCTGTGGGGCAGTCAGCATGTGCCAGATTTTTGCCCTGCCTTGCGTAGGTTGGAAGAGCTTCACCTTCCCATTAGGGGCTTGGGGAGGGCAGAGGGAGCCTGGAGACGCTACCTGCAGATCTGGGTCTGCTGGGCACACAGGCTGGCTGGCCATGGGTCCAACAGGCTCTTGGCACATGAATCATTGCCCCTTCCTCAGCTGCACTGGTGATCTTGTATGGTGCTGGGAATGGCAGAGCCAGGGAGAGGTGTTTCCCAGGGAAGCGTCTCAGGAGGGTTAAGGGAGGGTGGATTTGGAGCCCTAGGAGTCTGGTTTAACAGGTGACTGGGAGGACTGGCTGCTGATCCCTCAAGGGCTGTTGTTTTGCCGTATTGTTAAAAAAGAGTTTAAAAAGGTGCTTTCCAGAAAAATAAACTTGAAGACTCTGTGTTCTACTTTCAAACACGGACTCAAATCCCAGCCTTACAGAGGTGTCAAAGGTAAAGGACACTGAAAACTTCTCAAAGCCCTAGTGTCTCTGTGCCCTGGCTGGATAACCTGCACAGCCCATGGCACAGCTGGGCACAGCAGCTCCAACATCTCAGGCAGGGCTGGGGTGTCTCAGCATCTCAGTTTGAGCAGCTACAGTGCTGTTCAGAGGTCTCACTAGAAATCTCTCTGTTCCCAAGTGTTTTGCAGGCTCTTGAGTTGTAACAACAACAGAAAGGTACAAAAGGTGGCGATTTAAGTAGCTTGAGAACAAATCACTTCCCTGTTTGCTCAAGTGTCACCTGCTCAGTATCTGCTCCGTGATATGGATGCACTGTTTTCTCTTGAGCAATGAAAATCTGCATTTCTAATACCTTAGAAAAAATAATAATAAAATCTAACATGAACAAAGTGATTTCTGGCCCTCTTTGCATATTACAAAGGAGCAAGATGGGCACAGACCCAATTCCTTTGTTCTTTTCAGATCTCTGCTACTGCAAGGAATATTTGTCAAGAGATTTGAGGCTGCAGATGAAAAGTGCTACCTACGGACTGAGTATTATTACTGCTTTAAACTCACACCCTTCCAGCCAGCTGGCTGTCCCTGTTTAAAGGAAGGTGTGTGGCCAAACAGGTAGGACAGACACTGGCTGCCAGGATGCCCTAGGTCCTCGTCTCATCCTCACCGCAGACTGCTCGACGGTTATGGGTACATCCCACGTGCCATACATCACGGACCCTAGCCATTGCTGGCACTGAGGTAGCAGCAAGGAAAGCAAACCTGGGAGCTGCTGAAGAGCATATTTTTAAGAGCTGGATCATGAGCCGAAGCTGAACAAGCTACTTCAATGCTGACCCTGGTGGGTTTAACACCAGCAGGTCACTGCATGGTGCACAAGTGGGGCTTGGTGGGGGTTGGTGTTGAGCAGCACAACCTAGGGGGTTCACGCAGGGAGGCAGGATCTCTCCTGTCACACCATCACTTGTTTTGAAAAATCAGGGCCGAGCTTACCAACAGCTGTTCATAAGCAAAGTGCAAGTGCATGTGGAGGAGGGATCTGACTTTATATTTCGAATGGTACAACTGCACTGATAAAACTCTGCCATGCAAAAGCAACCGGGAGACACCACACCACGTCACGCCATCACACAAGGCTGCAGACTGGGGAGCCATCCTGGCGTCCCCAGTACTAACAAAGACTCATCCATGACATTATGTTCTGCACAACAGCAGCTCGGATTAAGAAGGGTTTTCTTGTGCTGGAAACTCCATGAATAAGAATGTTAGGAATTGGCTCAAGCCACCAGTGACATAATTAGAAGGCTTTTGATATGCCAATTTGGCTGATCTCAGTTACTTCCCCCTGGTGCTGGGGAGTGTCAGCAGAGGGATTAGCCTCCAGTCACTTCCTGACACTCTGCTAAATCTTCTCCCTCTTTGTTCTTCATCCAAGACAGGGGAAAAAAGGAAAAACAGGGAAGCAGCTCAGGAGATACTGAGGCGAAGCAGTGCGCGCCGAATCCCTGACCTGCCTTCAGTTTACACTACAGGCTCTCCTTAGGGGTGTAATGCAATTACGGCTATAACTGGGTGCTATACATTTTAATCCCATTAGAAACAGCCCTTTAACAGCTCCTCGCTGACTATAATACGTAATCTCATTAGAGACACTACCTTTGTACCTCATACAAGAACATCCAAGTAGAAATCAAAGGCTGGGAAAAGCACTGTCTGCTTTCTTGCTTTTGTTTGGGCTGTTGGTGTACAAGGTGGGCACAAAGGGTTTGGTGGGGCCAGGCTGGATGGGGTTTTGGGTCCACACCTGGTTTCTCTTTCATGCCTCCTCCAGCAACCATCCTGCCCTGCCAAGGACAAGGTACCACTGTATTTGGAGGAGATGCACAGCCCCTGTACCTGATCTGGCATGTGTGGGACATGAAATCATCCTCATTGACCTCAGGACTGGCTCCATGCAAAATCAGGACCAATACTGACCAAGGCTGGGCCAATGCTGCAAGGATTTTTCCTGCTAAAGCGTGTTTCACTGCAATGCCTCCCACGATAGCACACGCTACGCTGACCAAAACTCTTGTGTGCGGGTACAGCTGTGTCTACACCACCTCTGCTTGTGTTGTTCTGCCAAAGAGGGGAAGGAAAAAGGGAGGAGTGGGGTTTTTTTAGCTGTTTTCCTCAAGGATCTATCAGCTCTCAACTCTCTCCTTCTACAGTAACCTTTGAAGGTTTGGGCCAACTTCAAGCCAATTTTCAGGGGCTAAGGTAGACTTGAGGACATTCAGTTTCTAAATCTTATGTGAAAATGGACTCCTGGGCAGTTTCCAGGTAGATTTAACCTTGGTAGAGAGGCAGCGTGTATGTCCCATGTATGGGCTATGCTTGGTGGGATTGTGCTGCCTATCAGACACCAGAGAATCCAGCCTCTCAGTCGAGCATCTGACCGCAGTTGGACAGCGGTCTGAATGCCGCTCTGGTCCCAGTTTAGCTCAGGTGATGTTGAAACAGGAGCTCAGGACTGAAAAGCTCTGCAGGAGAGCGCAAAGCTTGAGCAGAGCAGCAAAGGTCAGGAAGGGAGGACAGGAGAACAGGACAGAAGGACAGGACAGACCTGTTGCATGAGGACTGCAGGGCGATCCCCTCCCCACTGCCTAAAAACCGAGATACTGCAACTGGGGACAGGCAGGACCTATCCCTGGTCTCTGGCTGAAGGGAAATCTGCTGTGCCCAGCTTACTCTGAACCGTGGTATGAGTCGACATGGACCAGGATGGCAACGAATTGCTTAGGCACAAATCTATTAAAAAGAGAGGGAAAAGGGCGCTGTTGGGCTGAGTTGCACATCAGCATTTGGGAGCCACTGTGTTTGTCTTGCTGACAGGACTTAAGAGATCTTGATCTCTGGGATCTTTAAAGACTGCAAAGACACTTATTTTTGTAAGAGGGGCATGTTAATCCCAGCAGATTCAAAGGGGTGATAAAGCACTTTGTTTCTTGCTCTACAGTAATTGCAACTTCTGACAACTCTGATAACCTAAAATGAAGTTCTCAAAAGCATCCACCCAAGGCTTTGTGGGGCTGCAGTCAGGGTTGTATTTAAATGCCCCTAATGAGTACCTACAGCAAATGGGAAAGACATGCAAATCAGATGTCTAATTGAATGGGCCTTTGAAGGAATATCCCAAGCCACTGGGTAATTGATGGGTTATCTTTCCACCGGCTTGCCTTGATTGCATCTTCTTCCGTATTAGTCTTTCCTAGGAGTCTGGTTTAACAGGAAGACTTGTGCACCAGGATTAAATACGATCTTCTTCACAGACTGAGTGAGGACGTTTGCTGTCCAACAGTACGACCCTTTTGCAAGGCAGTCATTATTAAAATCTCCCTAGACAGGTGTTTCCTCCAGGCATGGAAGTGCCTTATCATATTGTATCTGAACATTGCACTCAGTAAACTGCCTCACAACCTGCTTTGCAAAGCGAAGTCATGACAGACGAAATAGCTTTCCTGGGTCCACTTCTCCAGCAGGTGTAAAATGATGTGACTGCCTTCATTTGAGTGTAGCAAAGCTGATTTATGCCATATGGAAATGTGACCCTCCTGACCCATCAATTCCGTTGCTGTCTCCTGAGGTTTTACCAGTGTTGCATGTATGAAATTTGCTTTGCTTAAGAGCCTTGTGTCTTGCTTGTGCAAGAGCCAGTTGCTAGCAGACACCGTTATGGCTGAGAAAGCTTGCATCTCAGTAATGAGCAGGAAAATGATTCCCCAGTTGGATCATGGAGTTACTCTTAACCTATTTGGACCCAGAAATGAGACATAAACCCCTAAATTTGGGGATGTTTCTGTAATAGAGCTGTCTGGGCCATGTAAGCTCTCTCCAACATCTCTACTGACTCTGAGGGATGAATTTTGCCAACCACACAAGGGCACCTGAAGCCATTTGAGAGGCACTGGAGTGTCTAAGACATCCTCAAGGGGCTAGCTTAGGTATCCATGGGAGACTGCTGCTCTTCTGGAGCAGCAGCTGATGACTGAGGGGGTTAGTAGAGTGCATCTCAACACCTCTCTTAAGGCAACAAGATTTTAGCCATAGCTTCAATTTTCCTCATGACTGTTTCTATTGCTTCAGAGCAGAGTCTCAGGTATGCTGATCCAGAACTGTCCTCAACCCTGAGCCCATTGCTTGGTTTATCTTCAAACCTTACAGGCACAGAAAGCCCCAGTTCAACCTCCCCACACCACAACGTCATCCTCAAGCTCCCCATAGAAAGCCAGCACCAAGATCCCAGCTGTGTCTTGCTGCGTTTGAAGGGGACAAAGACATTTGGAAGTATGCTGACTTTATTTTCCATTTCTCCATCTACTGCTCAAACCTGGACCCACAGCTCTCTCCTGCCTTCAGCCACCTTTGTCCATGTCAGAGTAAATCATCCAGTCCCTGACTACATTCTTGCCCACTACTATTCCTTTCTACACCCCGCCTAAATACCATGCTTTGCACAATTAAATTGTCTTTAATTTTCCAACCCAAACCAAAATATGAATACCAATGATCTTGCAGATTTCCCAGATCCAGGCTGTGCACTAGCAGCTCTGCCTTTCTGTCCCCTGGGAAGGGGCAGTGTTGGCAGGTGTTTGCAATGCCCCCATGGGGGCAGCAGCCAGAGCACATCCCTGCTCTCGCTGGTGTCTGGATGCTGTGACTGCCTTGCCTGCAGTTGGGTTTATCCCACTGCCAGTGTGGGTTGGCATTGCCAAAGCACTGCATCCAAGGGGTGCAACACAGGGTCTTGGCTGGAGTGGGTCTCGTCGCAGATATCCCCGTGCAGGATATAGGTTCTGGTTCCTGTCCATTGATCCCACTTGCCAGTGCTGGATTGCTTTTGCTCTTCTCAGTTCTGTTGCCAGCACTTGCTACTTGGCTACACCACAGCCTTTGCACCGCTGGCCCCTTTCCTGTGAAGAGCATGCTTCCCACGCACCTTTGACTCTTCCACCAAAGCTCTCACCCACACTGTCCACACACAAGCCCTGAGAGCCAGGGCGAATGCATGGTGTGAACCTGGCTGTGTGCCTGCCTGGGCACATAGGTTACCACCTGGGTTTCGGTTCAAAGCAGGCTTTGACCTGTCCACTGTTCTGCAATGATAGACTTAAAGCCGGGAGAGAGAAACTTTGATTCGAGTAGCTCGCCAACAGCAGCCACAGTTCACTGGGACCATATTTCTGACCTCTCCATCTATTCCCTTGCTTCCCAGATGTCAGAAATTGCTTGCTGTTCTCTGCTGCTAGCCCGAGGCTCTTGTTGGAGATAGGTCTCAGCATGGACAGACACATGTGGTGGACACCAAACTGCAGAGATCTCTCCCAACATCTCTGCTTTCGTGAGGAGACATCACAAGGTGGCATCTCCAGCCCAGCAGCATCAGGTCCTCCAGGTCAGAACCAAGGAGACCCTGTTATGGATGTCTTGAGATGGGCTTTAGTTCACTTTCTTTCAATCTCTTAGTACCCCACAGGACAAAGGTGGGCACCCAGGGGAAAGGAAGGGAAATTACATCCTTCAGTTATTGATGGTGTTGAAATCCTTCCTGGCTACGATGGATGAAATAGGGGCTACAGTATTGTATGAGATGCAGAGACCTTGGAAGAGTCATTCCCTCTTTGTCAGGGAATAAATGCTCCTCAGACATTACAGCAGCAGTGGTAGGAGGACAGAGAATGGATTATCACCACTCTGTCCCTACTCAACTCAATAATGAAACTCAAAATCCTCACTGCCATGAGCTGGGGACATGCCAGCAGCCAACCCCAAGCTGGTTAGCCACGTCCTGCCACCACGTGGGACAGCAAGCTCCTCGCTGTGTTGCTGTGGTCTCCCACACTTCCATGTCCCAGTGCTGGTGAGCACCGTTGTGTGACCTTCTCTTCCTAAAGCGGATATTCCTTAAATGCTGGTGATGTCCAGCGGCTCCATGTCTTTGTGACTGCACCCTGCCATGTGCCCTGTCTTGCATCGCCTGTGCCTCTCTATAGGGGAAGACCATGTGTTAGAGCAAGCATCAGTTTTTTTCTTCTATACTGGCTTGCGTGATGCCCTCATGTATGTATGGCAACATACTGCTGCTTCTTACAACTTCATTTCTGCCATAAATTTCAGCAGTAGAGAAGTCAGACACACATCTTAGGTGGAGAAAACTACCCTCTGGACCTGCCTTTCACTGGCCATAGAGTGGGTTTGGACTACTTTCAAATGGCCAATGCAAGGTCAGATGAATGCCACCCTAAATGTGTCTGCTTGCTTTCCATGCTCTTCATTGCCACCTCACTCCTTACGTTCCTGTAGTTGCAGTCATTTTTTCTGCACTGCTATTCACATCTTTTTCCAGACTGGTTATGCCTTTCCCTCTTCCCCCATTTTTTGAGGTCAGCTGATTAATCAACATGCTATTGCTTTTTGTGCTGAAGTCACCAGGTAGGATGTGAGATGATTTCCAATGCTGATCCTTAGGGAACCCCATTAATGACCTCCCTTCCCTTCAGCTGATCTTTTCCTGCACAGGTCACTGCTCGCTTGCTCTCAGCTGTGACCCTGCTCCCCTCCAGCTCCTGGCAGCACCCATCTCCTCCAGAGGAACTTGCCATGCCCTGTGTGCCACCCCAAAGTCTTACAGCGTCTTTCAAGTTCCCAAAACATTTACACTGTGGAAATGTACTGTCCCTCCCGGTGTTTTGGACATTTTCTGACGCTCATCATGCTGTTGATCCCAGGCCAGATGGACAGACCACTTTCCTTTCTTAAATATAGGGAGCCTGTGCTGCTCTTCAGTTGGAGGTGGTCTTCGCTTGTGCCTTTCCCAGCTTGACAGCTTTTGTAGGATAAGGCAATCTGGTTCCCTGGACATGAGCACCTCAACCCAACTCCTTGGCTATGACCACTTTCTCCTACGAATTCCCTTTTTCCCCATGCCCAATGTCTGCTCCCTGTGGCGACTTGAAGCAGAGTCCCTGGATACCTTGGGATGACTCAAACTAACTCTCCTTTACCTGTCTCTCACTTCAGCCCCTCTTCCACCCACCTTTTTAAAAAATATTTAAATGGATTAAAAAAAAACCCTAAACTGTTACTAGCTGTTATATTTCCAGGACCTCTCAGTTTTTGGGCTATTTTGGGGTTTTTTTTGTTCCTTTAAGTTGTAGCTTTCATTATTGACTTCTCTCGTTTTTCTTCCCTCTCTTCCTTCCTGTCTCCGCTTACTCAGTATTTCTCTTAAGGTACCTGACACTTGCCTATGGGTTCCTGCAGTAACTGGGGAAGCGCAGCATCGAGCCTGCTTTTGTTTGAAGGCGAAATAAAGCACCAGTTCACCAATAAAAAGTTCTGACTGTCAAGCAGTGTGTTATTCAGGGCTGATGAATAACTTAGAGGAGATCAAAAGATATTAAGCTAAAAGAATTATTATACAGGAGCCTACGGGACCACACAGATCTCCTGTTCCAGCTAAAAAAGTCCCAGATTAACCCCCCACACCTCTCCCCCTGAAAAAAAAAAAAGCGTGTGTGGTCTTGAACAGTGAAAGAAGCAAGCCATTATTTGTAAGTCTGCTATATAAAGCATAATTATTATCCTTTTTATCATCCAAGTTATGGGGCAGGCTTTTCCATCTTTACTCACGCCAAGTAGCACCTCGTGTCAGAAATAGCCTTGCTGGTTTGAAGGGGATGACTCATCCCGCAATCAGGTAGGAGGAGAACAAAGATAGACACGACTTCCCGGACTGGATCACCCCACTGCTCTCTCTCCGATGAACAATCTTGCTCCACGGCACCTATCAAAGGCAACCGCCGGGAGCGTTGGTGCAGGCGTGCCTTCCCAATGGCCTGCAGGCTGGAGACGGCCCACCAGAGCAATGCATCTGGTCCACAGCTCCCTCCTTCTCGCTCACCTTCCCGACAGCTCCTCAGATGTGGGCAGGAGCACGCTGTGGGCTGTGTGAACTGTTCTGGCAGCTGGCGGTCCCACTCCCACTTGCCTCCTTTCCCATAGCCCCACAACCATCATGGGACCATCACATACTGGGAGGACTCCAGTTGGGTTTCATGACAAAGAGACTCCTCTCCAGTCATTGAGGGGGCCCCGATGCCATCCCACAGTGGCCAAGAGGGCAGATGATGCTGTCTCAGAGGAAGGTAAAAATAAACAGTGATGCCATGGCGTGAAAAACCTATCTACTGAAAAAAAAACAGCGGCCAGGAGATGCCTAGGACCAAGAGCCTACTTTTGTCAAAAGCCTGTTTCTGCTCTGGCTGAGAACCTTCACACACCCTCTAGAACCACAATTTAGACTTTCATCACTTTTTGGCCATTTTTTTAACGAACAAAGGGATTCTGAGGGGGGGAAAGGGCTGATTGTTTCCTCTCACTTGCCCTTTGTGTTACAGTTTGAAACCCGCATCTGGCATTCAAAGTGTTGAGAACAACTCAGAGCAAATGGATTGTACTGATGAACCGCCCTGGGTTTTGAGAGAATTAGCTGTTTGCCCAGATGCTCTGGGGTAGCTCTTTAATATCCTAGTGAGAATAAAACTACTAAAAAAGGAAAACCCATTAGTACACGTCTGCTCTTGCAGAGTCTCCTCTGCTCTTGTAAGGGTGAGACCTTACAGAAGGTTCTTGCATTGTTACAGGTATCATCACCTTGGATGGCTCTGACAATGAGTAATTTTAGGGCAATTTTCTTCCCAGCTACCCCCGAATGTCTCCTGAGCCCTCACTGTTGCTACCATTGACGATTAGAAGAAGTCGCTTTCATTTAATCAACCGGTCTGTTCACTGTGGTGAGCGCTGTGCTTTGAAGATGCATTAGAGCACACGCAGGGAAACACTGAGTAATGTAGGAAGATAAGCAGCTGTGTTTGAAGCCGAGGATCCAAGGAGCCATGGAAGAGTGCAGAAGGCACACGAATAAAGTGTCATCATCCCGACTACCTGTGGGAGACCCAAGGGCCCAGACCTTCACCCTCGGGTAGGTTGGTTGCTTCATGCTCAGCATTCAGCCCTGCCTCTGACTTTATGCGCAGTGGCTTTTGTCTCTCCAGTCCTTCTTTCTTTTGAGGATCCTATGCTCCATGGCAGAGACCAATGGCAGTGGCCACCATGTTGTCTCATGGCCAGTTTGGATGGAGGAGTGGGTGAGAGAAAACAGATCTGGTTCCTTCTCTCACATAGTCTCTGCCTCTCCTTGTTTGCTCCCTCAGGTTCATTTCTTATCAGTAGTAACTTTACTAACACAAAGCCAGCAGCAGAGAGAGGCCACTGTAGGCTAACTCCACATGGAGGAGAAGAGCTGAACACCCTCTGCTCCTGCAGGTGGAAGCTCAGACACTCATCAGAGACATTTGGACTTTAAAGGGATATACATCTGTGCGGAAAGCCAGGCAGACTGCCCAAAAGTGTTAACCCAATGATTAAGGTACGGGGCCAACAATGGGAACAGCTCCTTAGACCCCTCGTAGAACAGGGGTCATCAGCAATTTGGAAATGATGTGATCCTCGGGCTCCCTCCATGGTCACTTGTGGCCATGGGTAGCTGCTGCCACTGAGAACTAGACTGCCAAGGAAGACAGAGCTTAGTTTTAAGCACATCTTGTTGCTCATTCCCTATTTCAGGGTAAGACAAATAGCAAAGCTTGGGAATTCTGAATCTAAGCATGGACAGAGCTCTCTGCTTCTTTCCATTATCACATTTTGCCAGCTATGACGTAAGTTCAGGTACCGGATTGTCTAGGGCTCACATAGGTCCAACAGGTGGTCGTCCCAAAGCAGGCAGCCCAGACATCTCTGAGAAGCTCCATGATGGAATAACCATCCTCAAACTCATGAAAGGCAAATTGCCTCCTCTAATACCCGGGTGCTTTTTCCATGTGAGCAGGTGCAGATGTTTTCTGGCTTGTGCCTGCCACCGGGCGTAGGTTCTGCAGAGCTGTTATCTCTCTCATCAGATGATACAAGTTTGCAGGCTCATCTCCTTCCAAGAATGCAACTGACTTAAAAAGAGTTCAAAAGAAGATTAGGTTTCAAGGTAACTGGAAGCTATTCAGTCAAAGCCAAGCTGCATAAAGTAAGGGGAATCCTCCTTCTACCTCCATGGCTGCACGGGGCAAGTGGGAACTTGAGAAGGGAGCTGAGAAAGTGTGTGTCTTCTTCACAGACACAAACAGGACTGCAAATTGGAGACAACCGCTACAAATTTAGTTAAAGATGCTTTAGAAATAGCAGCTTGCCAATGTTTTGCTTATCAAGCTACAGTGTTTGTTGGCAATTATCTTGGCACAGCTGGCACAAATAAAAACACATGGGAACTCGTTAGTGCTCCCTTGTCAGCGGGGAAGGTGGCACTGAGTATGGCACTGGGGGACACAGAGGCCTTGGCAGCGTCAGCAGTTGAGTGCTCAGTTGGTGAAAAGTTCCCAACTCGCAGCTGCAGGGTCTGTGGTGCTGCGCTGAGGGCAGCTGGGAGCTGTGGACTAGGGACTCCCTCCACTGGCAGCTCTGTCTGCCTATCCCTATGCCTTTCATCCATCCAAAAGATGCAGGAGCAGCCATCTCCACTGTCCCTGCTGTATTGCCATTGTCCTGCCCTGTCTTTCCTCTTCCCATAGCTGGAACACACAACCTCAATCCACCTCATCATATGGACAGTTTTGTTTGTCCAGCTGAGATGCTGTGAACCAAATCCATGATAGAAATGGTTTAGGGTAAGAGACAGTAAATTAGGTGACATCAGACAAGGTGGAAATAAACATCCAAAGGTAGGGATGGCTGTGGCTGGAGCCTGGTTTAGACACCAGGTACTGCATGGACAGGCTGCAGGGAGACCCACATGGCGTCCTCCTGGCTTAGCTGTACACCCTCAGGATGTAGAGAGACCATGTCCTTACACCTGGACACACAATGGTGCTTGACTCCTGTTGAAATCCCGTCCTTGATCCTTGGCATTAACTCTTCTGTACCTCCATAATGTAACGTTTGTTTTGCAACAGGATCCTGATGCACTAGCTGGGACAGTAGCGCCATTATATTAAGAGACTCCATGACCCAAGTACTGTTTGGAGGAGTTTTGGGTACAGCTTCATTGCTGAACAGCACATGATGTGCATCTAGCTGCTCTTGCAGTCATAGGGAAATATCTGAGATCATGGGATAATTCAGGTGGAAAGGGAGCTCCAGTGGTCATTTAGTCCAACCTCAGCTCTCCAAGGCTTGGCAGCAAGCCCTGGGGCAGTCTGACCCAAAGCTTGCTATTTGAAGACATGCGAAGGATGGCTTTGCCATGCACCATGGGAGAGTGTTGGTACTTCACAAGCCTCTGAGGTTTGGCTACCATGAGGGCACCTGCGGTTGACTCCACCACTGCAGAGGCACCCACCATCAAGGGCCACACAGCACATACCTGTTTGGGCAAGCCAGGCCCTTTTATAACATGATTGCCAGAGAGGTGTCCACACCCTGGGTTATTTTAAAGCTCTCTCGCCCACCAGCACCCAGCCTCTCCAAAACCTGCCCCAACCACAGAGCACCTGGCAGAGGAAAGTCTAATCCCACGGGGCTGGACAGAGGGAGAAAGTGCATTCAGTGGCCAAAAACCAAGCTGTACTGAAAAGTTGCCAGTCCAGCTGCTGGACCCCACAGAGCTGCTCCGCACCTCACTCCAGGCATGCAGCTTCGATGGCTGCTGCGCATCCCTGAAGGTCTCATGCTGTTTCAAAGCCAGATGTACTCCCCATCCTTGGCTACCAAGATGCTGGGCGGCCAAGTCAATGTGACTGGTAGGTCTGAAAGCCCCAAGAAACGTTACAGAGTTCCCTCAGAGCTGAAAGGCTCACCCATAGAAGATCCTGCACACACCTTGCTGAGCAGCTGTTCATGATGCTCCTGTCCTTACTTTGTCACATGCTGGGTGCTCGGGGCACCAGGTGGGCACCCATTTGCCCTCTCCAGGGATGGATGCTGCTCTGCTCCATGTTCCTCACCACTAAAACACGGTCTTTTTCTTCCCTTCCTTCCTCCTCTCCCCACCCAAACTGGGGAAAAACTTTTCTCCCCACCAGAGCTCGCTCAGGGCTGCTTTTTGGAGTCCTGTGCCCCAGACCCTCCCATAGCCTGAGTAAAAGCTGTGCCCGTGTGAGGGAGCTGCAGCCTGGCACCTGCAGCAAAAACTCTCATACTCACTAAACCTGTAATCCCAGTCCGGATTTTCTTTAATAATCAGACAGGACTTAATGAATCACTTATTGCTCATCCGAAGTTTGTTTTTCCCATCCTGGAAACCAGTGCTTCGGGAGGGATGGACAGTGCCAACTGGCCCCAAATTGCCCCCATTTTCCAGCATTCCTCAGTGCTGACCAGCTGGACATGCCTGGGCAGAGGATGGCCAGAACAAATCCATCAACACCTTTGTGTGCCTCCTCTACAGACCTGCTGTTTAAAATAAAGTTCTGCTATTTCACTGCTTCCAGCCTCCTTGGCACATTTTTGCTCACTTTATTTCAGAGATATCCTTCCACTGCCTCTCTACCATTGAGCTTGGGCACAGCACCTCAGGAGCTTTCTTCCTCAGAGGAACGAAGGGTGAGGAAAAGGATTGCACCCGCTACTTGTGTCTGTTTATTTACAGTGTAAACAGCTTCTGTTCTGGAGCTTTGAAGAGGCACCGCACATTTGTACGCTGAGATCCCTCCACGCTCTGTGCGGTTTTCCCACATGATCTGAGCTCTTTGGAGAGGGTGGTTTGCTCCTTTGCCTCCATCCCGGAGAGGATGGGAAGGCTCAGAGTGATGCAGAGCCCCCAGTGATGAGTAAAGCCTTCATTGAGGGAGGTTTGGTCTGAATTACCCTCTTTATGGTAGCCCCATGCTGCTCTGCCAACAAGTGGTGATTTAGTAAATCCCCGTTAGGCTGTTGACCACGAGCTCCAAAGTGGCTCTTGGGAAGTTGTGGCTCCCACCAAATTCAGCTCAATGACAGCAGCAGAAGTAGCTGCTCACCTGAACTGAGAGCTGTTTTTTGTAAAAATAAATTAAAATAGATAGTTCAATAGATAAAAAGATAAACGTATAGATAATAGACAAAAATATTTAGATGTCTCCCAGAATTTTCTCCCATAATAATGGTGCAACAGTTATTTAAAGTGCTATAAGGAATACTACCTGCTTGCAGGGAATTATCACCCCTGCAAAATCAATCTTTACTAAACTTGAGGAAGCCTTTTAAAGAAGTGAAACCACCACCATTTCTTATCATGCTTACAACCTCTTGGGTTTGACAGAAGTAATGATGGATGTCAGAAATCTTATCTTAGCAAAACACTTCTTAACAATACCCTAACCCCTGAACGTGATTGTTATCCGCTAAGCTGCCTGGCTTACCTATTTACTGTAAGCTATGAATATGACCGTGTGCTCCATAATAAACTTGGACTACTTCATTCTGTTGGTTAACTATTAGATTTACATTACTTCAAAATTAGGAATGGGATTTGGGTCACCCAATGCACCATTACCAAAATTTGGTCTTCTGTCTTGAAATATTTGGTGTCACCTCAACTGTGCTTCAAGGAAACTTGGTGCTCAAATAGTTTTTACTTGCTCGATGCTCAGCGTGCCAGTGTCACTTCTATATTTTCCCCTTGAAATGATCCAGGAGTCGTGGTCCAGGGTCCTACACTGCTTCACACAGGCTCTTCCTCCCCTCTACCCACCTTCTCAAGGGTTGAGCTGCTTTTCCTGCCATGCTAAAAGCTTTAAGAGAGACAGTGGCTGTTTACCAGCTGGTAAAGAAGAAAAAAGGGTATATTATCATAAAATCATAGAATTCCAGGTTGGAAGGGACCACAAGGATCATCTGGTCCAGCCTCTCAAAGTAAAAGTATAGTTTAAATGAGATGTTGTCAAACGCCAGGTCCTCTGGTGCACTTGCATGGATTTCCTTCTCACCCTCATGCTCCACCACCACTTCTGCAGCTTTTGCTTCTTCTGGGGTAGCTGCAGCCTCCCAGCACAGCTGAACCCCACTAGCCAGGACCCCATCCCAACTGAGTCCACCCAGGGGGTGCTGGACATGGAGGGATGGGAGCATCAGTGGGCATCATTGGGCGTTTCACATTGGAGGGGCACATGTCTGAGGCAAACTGTCCCTCTCCTGTAGCCTTACCTGCCCCAAGGCCTCATCTTTGTCTGACAATGTCTCAGTTACACCCCAGCTCAAGTCCTTTGTGGTGACTTTAGGAACATTCCTGCTGATG
>NW_010183249.1:161195-170950 GCF_000695765.1 Mesitornis unicolor
GGACCTCTTCTGCAATCCCATGCATAACCTCTGCAAGGGGTGGCAAGGGATGCTGGATGGCTCTCCTCTCCCTGATGGCCATGCCTGGCTTTGGTGACAGTGACAAGAGACCTGCTTAACACAGGTGCCACAGTGATGCAGGTGGCACTGGATGGGGCTTGTGCCTCGCAAGTTGCCATTAAGCTGATACATGGAGCGGGCAGGAGGACAACAGGGCACCAAGAACCCATTGGTGTCTCTGAAGGCTTTATACTGCTTTGCAACCAGATGAGGGCTGTGAAGATCACAGAAATAGTTATGGTGAAGTACTCCGGCATCACTTGTTCTCCCTTCTAGGGAAAAAGACCCAAAAGTTTCTGTGCTCAAAGGAGAAACCCTGCAGGAGAAGGAGGCTGAAGCAGAGGCACGTTTGCACACCAGCCTTGCAGATCCCTGACTCTTGATGCCAAGCCCTGGGCTGAATCCCATCTGCCCCAACAAAACAGCCCCCTCCTGATCTCGAGCTCTGCCATAGGGTGAGAGGGGCTCCACACAGCTGCAAAACCCCCGCTGCCATGCCCGTGGGATGGTGCAGGGGATGTAGTGCTTTTGGGATCAAGGGCAACGGCTGCTGTGTGTGGGTGAGGCTGCCTCAGCCTAGAAACTGAGCAGTTAATTTGTTTGTTTCCTTTCTGTATAGGATATTGTTACCAAAAAAAGAAATGGGGAAGGGGAAGAAAGAAAGAAAGAAAGAAAAAAAAAAGTTGAGGCCAAATGATGAAAAGCCCTCTTTCCTGCAGCTATGAAATCTCACCCGGAAGGCGGAGAGGGGAAGTGTCTTCCAGCGGGGTACAAAGTCAGCAGCAGAGCTTTGAACTCGGGGGAACTCCACAGCGGCGCAGAGCCCTGCCAGCGAGCCCCAGCTGTGCATACCTCAGCCACAGCTGGAGGCGCCAGGGGCCACATCCTGCACCCCTGCACCGTGCCGGGATGAGCCCAGCGCCAGGCTCCAGACTTGCTGCTGGAAAAAGGGAAATTTGCTGAACAGGCAGAAGGGCAAGGATCCTCGGTCAAAAAGTGACCCACCTTGAAGTCACGTCTCGTTTGGGTTACCCTCAGCTGCTGCTGATGGGGTGGTGCATCACCAGCACCTGCCCTTGGCCCAGACGGGGCTCTGCTGTCCCCTTGTCTGTCCCCTGAGAGCTCTTGGGTCCCCCCTCTGCTCTTCCATCATTGCCATCTGAATGCACTTGGTTCCTTTTGCCACAGGTGCTCCCAATACACCACAGAGGGGAAGGTTTTACTCAAATATGATAACCAGAAATAACGGGTTTGGAAGGGATCCCAAGCTACTTGAGGGAATTTAGGCACTTATCCCACCCTGCCTTTTTAAAAATTTTAATTTCACTCTCATGATTTTAGAGATACCTTTTCCCCACCTCATTTCCAAGTGAAATGCTCAGTTACTAAACCAAGGAAGGAGTTAAAAAATGGATTTAGTTGAAAAAAACTTCAGAATGAGCTCTGAGTGGAGCTGGAAGCCGGGTAGAGGTCCTGCTCCTGACCTTTGCTTTTGGATGAAGTGTTCCTCATCCTGTTGTTAGGCCTGGTTTCATCTCTGGGGACAGAGCACGAATATGTTGCCCCATTTTTGTGGGGAGGATCACAGCTAGGCCAAGCGGGAGGAAAACAACACTGTGAGAACCCAGGTGAGGTGCGAAGCAGCTCAGCATCAGGCTTGGAGCCTCTTCTCCAGATCACTCCCAAAATTCTCAGCAGCAGCCTTTGCTGCAAGGGCCTGCCAGCTGCAAAGCTTCTCCTTCCTTATCAGCAGCTAATCCCATAAACAGCCATTTGAAGGAGATTTTTGTGGTATTTGCCCATGAAACAACTTCCAAATTTGCTGTTTTCTCAGCGACTTACAGCCACTGCTCCCAGGGATCTGGTGACAGGCACACCTCCACCCCTGGGAAAACATTGCCTAGCCCAGAACAGATGAGACAACAAAAAATAAATCTCCATGTCGTAGGTATTTCTTAGGGCTGTAATCCCCAAAATAAACATCCTGCCACTTGAACCTGTTGTGCATTGCATGATAGTCACCATCCCCAGCAAAGATGCTGTGATGAGCTGACATCAGTCCAGGGATGGGGCAGGAGGACAGAGATGATGGGGCAGGAGGATAGAGATGATGAGCAGGGCATTTTGGCTGTTTTGGGGCTGATGTCTTGGCTGGGGCTGAGCCTGTCCCAGTGCTGAAGACCGGTGCCATTAGGTTAAGAAGGCTGGGGAAGTGATGCCATGATTTCTGGGATAACAACACTTAGACCCACCCCATTAACTTCTTTATTCTTTCAGTTGCAAAATGAAGTCTGGAGAACCTGCAAAGGGTGGCAAAGGGACCTCCTTATCCTTGCACCACCGAGGTGGTGCAAATCATCATGCCTTGATTGTTTGTCCCAAGGCTGGCTGATGCAAATCCCAACCCCATGCATATCCACTGGAAAGCAGCTGCCTTACAGCACTGCTGTGGGACACTCTTGGACCACTCTTGAGTCATCTGGAGATGGAGAAGATGGCCTGCGAGCATGCACCTGACTGGAGCAGAAGCACTGTGTGGTCAAGGGCTTTCAGCTTCTCCCTTGCATTGACAGTGAAACAATGCCATCATTTGAGCAGATGGTGTTTAGTTAGCTTTTACTTGAAGGTAAAGGGGGCGGTGGTGGATAGAAGGAGGTGTGTGGGGGGAGCAAAGGCAAAGACCAGGAGAAAATCCCCTTTTCTCAGTGTGGAGAGGGATGTTGCCTGGGTGCTGCGGACCAAAACACCTGCTGCCCGGAGGGAAAGCGAGTTCCCAGGAAATGCAAGAAAGGCACTTTCCAGTGTGGAATATGTTGAAAAGCAAAGAGAAGGAGAAGGGGAGGGGGGCGGAATGGCTGCGGAGATGCATGAATATTAAAACAATTATAACGCTTAATAAAGTGCCGCGCAGGGGAGGAACAATAACAGGTATTGTTGGCAAGCCTGACGCTCAGCTTCCCCTTGATTTGATGGGGCGATAACCATCGCAGTATCTCTTTCATGATCCCTGGCTCCGTATCGCTCGCAGCCCAGCAGAGCCACACACATTCCAGGAGAGACTTTGATGTCTCTTTCTTGCAAGGCACAGACCTGCCAGCCCTGGGCACGCTGCGCTGCGCTGCGGCTCCCCCAGCCAAGGGCTGTGGGTGGGGGACATGAGGAGGGGGCTGCGGAGGACAGGGGAGTGGTGATGCTGCCTCTGTCCCCCAAGGGGTTCCAAAATACCTGGTTTACTCTTTAAGGTTGCCCCCAAGAGCTAAAACCCCAAAAGGCTGGGTTGCTAGATGTGGTGGTCCTATGAGTGTCTGGTGAGAAATGCCCAAGAGGGTCAGACATAAGGGGAAAAGGCACTTTCCAGTCCTCCATCTCCCCAGACAGGCCAGGATTTGGGACAGAGATGCTCAGATAAAAAAAAAAAAACAAAACAAAACAAATCAACAATTTAGGGATTTTTTAAAAGGTTGAGCAGCACAGCTTGCACGCCATCAGTTGATAGTCATGGTGGGTCAGCAAGGCTGGCCTCAGGTTTTATTCCCTGGAAGAAGGTTTGGAGCCCAGTGATGCATTTTGGGACTGGCAGAGCAAGCTTCTATGTCTATACCTTCAGTAGGACGTAGATGTGCCCTGTATGACATGGCCGTCCACCCACGTCAAAGGGATGAGCTGGTGACTGCAGCACAGAAGGACACAGCTGTATGTTGTTGGGACTCCTGGTTTGGGATCATAGTGGGCAGGACCAAAAAGACCCCAAACTTTCCCCAAGAGGTGAGGAGGGAACTTGGGCAAGAATGGGAAGGAAGACTGGGATTTTTGTCCCCAGAGAAGAGGATGGCCGCCAAAAAAGTTCCTTAGCAAGGACGGATGGTGCAATTCACAGAATCACAGAATCACAGAATCACAGAACATTAGGAGTTGGAAGAGACCTCGAAAGACCATCTAGTCCAACCCCAATTGTACCCATGAACACAGCATCTCCTTTGCATTGCTCCCTGCCCCTCTAAGTCTGAGAGCTGTCTGATTTTGGGGCTAGATTGCCTTATTTTGGGCCGGGTTTTGAGCAGCCTGTGCGTGCCAGAGATGGTGGAGCAGAGCCAGTGCTGCTCAGCCACAGCCGCC
This sequence comes from Mesitornis unicolor, assembly GCF_000695765.1. Lineage (NCBI taxonomy): Eukaryota > Metazoa > Chordata > Aves > Mesitornithiformes > Mesitornithidae > Mesitornis > Mesitornis unicolor. Next base: position 165,372 of record NW_010183249.1, read on the forward strand.
TGAACGCTCCTTTGGTTCAAACTGAAAGGAAGAAAGCGCAGCCGCAGCGCACACACCAGTTTCAAAGGGTCCCATGCCATCTACGGGCCATACCCCACATTAGCCATGGTTTCTCACCCACTTTCCCTCCCTCCCTCGCTCTCTCTGGCTCTCTGACCATCCATACGAGACAAACTATGAGGGCTTCCAGCCAGAAGTGCTTGCTTTGCTGTTTTCAAATCAAACTTCTGCTGGTAGCTTAGACCTCACACTTAATTTGCTATAATTGTCGTTGCGTTATTTTTTAAATGTAATTATTGGTTTCAGAATGCAACAGGAAAAAAAAAAGAAATAATTCCAGCCTCTTTTTTTCCACATGTGTGTGTTTTCTTTCTCGTGGGAGGCAGCCACTGTGGATTCACCCCTCTGTGGGTCTGGCTGGAGAAGATGGGTGCTGAGAGCTGGGAGAGAGCAAAGTCACCCCATGTCTCCATCCTCCCCAGCGGTGTCCTGGGGCGGCTGTACAGCCAATTTGGGAGAAGAGGCCGTGATGCCTTTGATGCCTGCTCTTCCACCTCGAGACCGTGCCGATAGGTGTGCGCATCTCGCGCGTTGGCTCTGCCTTTGAGATTTGCCTCTGGTCATTTCTGCTGGGAGGGAGCTGAGGTTGGTGCTCTGATGTGGGTGGCCCAGAGTTTGTTACCCGAGGACAGCCGGCTTACCTCTGAACTCCTGCCTTCCCAACCGTTGTTTCTCTGCTTGTACCTGCTTGCATTTTTTGCTGTGTGTCTTGCTGGTACACCTTGACCAAGTTAAAATGAGCTGTTACCTGGAGAGGGGGCTCGAGTTGGGATGCCTGGGCGGTGGTGGGAGCATCTCTTGCCCCAATGCTTCCACCCTTCAGACACATGTAAAGGTTTAGTCCAGGTGAACCCAGTGTGGATTGGAGTTGAAAAGTAAGGATCTAAAGGCAGAAAACTCCTACTGTGCCATGGTGGGAGAGCAGGAGATCAGAGGGAGGCAATCAAAAGCCCTGAGAGAAAACGAACCCTGAGGAGTGCTGAGCTTTGCCCTGAGGTCCAGCAGAGCCATAAGTAGCTCACCTAGCTCTGCTCACTGTGGGTGCAAACAGGCACTTTCTTCAGGGACCCCATCAGCACCTATTGTTCCCTCCATAATTTTTCACAGCTATGCAAAATGGCAAAAGACCCTGAGGGGTGCTGAGCTTTGCCCTGAGGTCCAACAGAGCCATAAGTAGCTCACCTAGCTCTTGCTCACTGTGGGTGCAAACAGACACTTTCTTCAGGGACCCCATCAGCACCTATTGTTCCCTCCATAATTTTTCACAGCTATGCAAAATGGCAAAAGAAGAGGAACAATTGTAAGAACAAGAGTTTTTTTGGGGTAAGACTCAAACTGTGCCGATGCTGAGCAGCCTCCAAGCTCAGGAGGGGAGGGAGGGCAAAATTCCTCCCTGACCCTGCAGGCAACCAGCTTATGCCTTGGAGCAGAAGATTTGATTGCCTTTTACCATTAGCTCTGCTTGCATTGGTACAAAGAGCTATAAAAATGATCCCCCCCTCCCCGCCCCACATCCCAAAACACAAAGGCAGAAGAGCAGCAGCGTGCAGCCCTCTCAACAGCCCAGGCTGCGGTGGTGACCTGCAGTGGGGGGAGGACAGTGACGAGGAGGGGGGAAACACAGTGAAACAGAAAAAGATTGACCCAGTATCACCCAAGCTGGAGCGACGTCGTTATTCCATTTAAACTCGCTGAACAGTGCCGCAGCAGGGAATCTGTCTGTCTTGGTTAAAGGTCTCGCTGCCAGCCCAGCCTTGGAAGTGCCAACACTAATCTGCAAATTGTTGCAAACCCTAAAGAGCCGCCGAGCTGGGAACCTTCCTCCAGCTCAGACCCCCATGGACCAGGATGCCCTTCCCCATTAATGTCCTGCTCCCCGCCGCCTCTGGGCAGGCTCGGTCAGGCACCACTCGCTCCAGACGGGCTGTAGTAAAATTCCCGGGCATTAAAATACCAACTCCTGCCGGCAGCCCCGTTTCAGTGGGAATGGGATGTTTGCCACCAAGGGAGGTTAGATTCAGCCTGGGGAAACTCTTGCGTGCTCTGGACTAAATTTGTGCATGTCTTTCTGATTAGCGTCTTCCAGCAGGTCCCCAAATAGACGATGATTCCCTTGTCCTCTCCTGACCCCATGGATCACATTCAGAGACCATAGCTTTTGCTGAAATGCCTGGGTTTTGTCCTGGAAATCGCTAGTGCAACCTCTGGTGTTGGCCAGGAAGAGGGTTGTCACATGTGCTCTTAGACTAACAAACAGCACTGTTCTTCTAAGACCATGGGTAGCAATAATTCAGGGTCAGTGAAAAGGGCATATCTAATAAGAAGGCCTGGTCTAGAGGATAAAAATAAAAAAAAAAAGAAAAGAAGAAAAAAAAAAAAGCAGATAAAAAATCTGGCTACTGTGATGGAAGGAGACGGATGTGAAAACCTGGCTGGGGAGCCAGTGAAAGGCAGGGTCAGGGAAAACAAAGTGATTCACTGAGAAGGACAGGGATTGGTAAAGCTTGGTCTTAGCCATGTAAATCACGGCATCTCTGAGATGCCAAGCAGGGAGGAGACTGCAGCACCAGGGCTGGCCCCTTGCTGCACACCCTAAGGACACCAGATAACATGCTAGGAGGGTCCCCACAGAGCCTTTGTACGGAGCTGATTTTCAGCTGAGACAAGTAGTTAACCCAAGGATGAAGTCTGAGTCCAAATAACAGACTGGAGTTGACAGAGGTGGTGAAGAGCTATTCTTAGTAACCATATTTTTTATTAAAAATATCAGTTGGAATGAGAAACGTGAACAGCAAATTTAGAGAAGCACGAATTTATTTTGGCAGGAGCTTTAGAAGCAGCCAGGGCTTTAGTCAGGTTTTTTGAGGTATGTAATAAGTTGCCAAAAAAAGCACAAACATTCTTCAGAACATTAAAAAAAAACACAACACAAAACTGAACAAAACCTCCAGTCAATCACGAAAGGGGAAAAAACAATGTTACTATTTTAAAAATTGCATCAAGAAGAAAAAAGGCTCCTAGAGCATTATCCTTAAGTCATGTAAAAATCAAAAAACCACTATGCAAAAAATAACCTGTCTGTGCAGAGACTTGCTTATGCATATGACTGTAGCGTGTGCCTTTGCTTGTAGTAAACATGCCCTTTGCCTTCCACTGATGACATGACACTGGCATGTCACAGCTGATTTATAAACACAATTGGATTTTCAATCTTCAGGTCTAAAATCATGGAAGCAGACCCCAGCAGGCAATGTATTTCTGTTTATCTATAAATACTGGTTACTGTGCTTTCCTGGATAGAGGCAGGTACAGTAGGATGTTGTTTATTTTTACTTGTTTGCAATAAGAGGAAATGGTGTTTGGTATCAGTCGTCATCATGAGCTAAGTGGCTGCAGGGCTCTTTCGAGGGCTCTGAACTGCATCATCAGAAATGCAAGCAATGCTCTGCAGTGAATCCTTCAGCTATCACTGGGGATTCACCTTGCAGCTCAGCGAGACCAAGAAAGAAGAGGAGTGAGAAAGGCTTAGAAAATAGAGCAGTGATCAAGACAGGGTTGCAGATATTCCCAAACCACAGGCACCTGGATTCAGTGGGAGCTGCCATGCCCTTTCACTGATGTCTCAGCTCCTGGAGGTCCCTGCCAGGGTGGACACTATATAAGTGTACATAGGGGATCCAGGTTAATTTGGTTCCTCCAGCCTTCAGCTCAGGATCACAACAGCCACAGCCACAAGACACTGCAAGTGGAACATTGTAGAAACATGCCAAATTGCTCATCCTTGAATATTCCCTCTGTGAGGAAGATCTAGACCTCAGCGAGCTTTCATGGACCAGAAGCAGAGGCCTAGACATGTAGGTTGAAGGTAAAGAGGTAAACCTACCTCTAGGCTTTCAGCCTCCCTGTTGCAAGCCAGGACACAAAAAACCCCGGGACACCCCTCCACCACCCCGCAAAGTTACTTCCCTGCAAGCTCTCAAGCCACCAGCTCCAGACTGAAGCCCAGACGTCCTGTGATGGGCTCTTAGGATTCTGCATAACCTGATGTGGGTTTGGGGAACCTTGGTCACCTGGGTCCAGCAGGTCTTGGGCCTGAGGCATCTCCTGGGCTCCCCCAGGAGGGAACCAGCTAATCTCACAGCCTGCGAGCCCTCAAATCTCCAGTCCACATGGAAAGCTGGTTGCTGCTCTAGAAAATGGTCGTTCTTGCTAGAGCTCCTGCAGCTAAACGTGGTGGAGCACTAAGTTGATTTAGTAGCCACTAGGGAGGTCCTTGGCCTGCAGAGTTGTCCACCAGAGACAGAGAAGCTGAGCTTTTGCTCTAGGCAATACACGGGTTACTTGACAGGAACAGAAACTGTAAAAATGGGCAAGGACTTAAAGGTCCTTGAACAAGATTGATCACAGGAGAAACACAGCTGGGAAAGAGCCCTTGATGGTCCCTGAGCTATTTAAAAAGGGCTTAGATGGATTTGGTAAAAAAAAAATACAACATATTAGAAGTAAAATCAAATAGCAGCTGTGTATAGCCTTGTGTGGCTGAATTAGTGTGAGCATCAGAGATTATCAGTATCTAGCATGGTTTGATTTTGACAGAGGACGAAGAGGGAAACAGGGAGGAGACAGGGGAAGAGGAGTTGGATATGAGGTTTCCCACAGAAGCGATGATTCTTCTTCCAGGACATGGGTAAATGCATGGCCAGTGAGTCCAGGACCAGAGCAGGGCTTTGTGTTAGACAGAGCTTATGCCTGCACACATCCCTGGATGGATTCAGGGTATCCTAAGGAATGGTCTCCCTGGTGGATCTGTCCTTCCTCAACTCTGCAATGCAACAGACAACATCAGTTGTAAATTGAACCTGTGTTTTGCTTGTCATGCACATCCATCTTTACTTTCATAAAGGTGGCCAGTTCTCACCACCTGCAGCACTGCATCAAGTGACAAGGTCCAGGCTGTTTCCCTGGCAGTCAACTCTACAAACATGCATGCTATGGGCTCCAGCCACCAAAGAGATGGCACAAGAGGTGGCTCATCTGGACTTTCCTCTTCTGCCTGTGAGGAAGAGCTTTCCCAGACTTCATGACACAGCACCAGCCTATGAAGGGAGGACACCAAACCACTGTTTAGATAAGGAAAGCCCTTATCAAGCAAAAAGGAATTTTCAACAAGAGCTCCTGCTGGTGGCTCCGCGTTAACAAGATTTTCCCATAGCAGTGATGTTTTGTATCTAAATGTTTTCTATGGTTACATTCCCAGAAAACATATTTGGAAACAGCCATAGGTCCTCAAAGTCTTGCCAGATGGAAAATAACAGCAATAACTGCCTCGATCTGAGAAAAACTTCAAAGCCTTGGTGTCTTCCTGTCTGTCTCACACCAAATTGGGAACGTGCATGTATATTGTGTGAAAACATAGTACGGGTCAGTATACCATGGAGCTTAGTCCTTTCTTGAGGAACTTCATGTATAGCACAGCGTGGCTTGGCAGAGAGATGGTGGGGCTGTTCCTCACTCTTTTC
>NW_010183249.1:170981-177773 GCF_000695765.1 Mesitornis unicolor
AATGATCCTGGAAACACGGTTGGTGTCCCATGTCCTGAGATGATCTGTTTGGATCACACAGTGGATACAGGTTTCAAAGTCCAGTCCTGAGTTAAGTGTCTCCTGAGATGGACTCAGTAACTCAGTAACTCAGATAGACTGGATGATTTCCATGTGGATTTAGATGTCCTTAGGCAACATCCACCAGTAGGTCAGCATAATGAAGTGCCTCCACTCACTGTCACTCACTGATACCATTAGACCTTCTCCTGCTTCTACCAGAAAAACAGACCTTTAGTGCTTCAAGGTTTGGTGAACAGCTTTACTGCTTATAGAGGAGCTCTCTGGAAACTGTGTTGAGGTGGTGGAAGAGCTCAGGATGCTCCAAGACCCTCACCTTAACCCCCCGCAGTAGTCCTGGTCATGCTGGGGGCTTGCTCATGGGCTGAGCGGTGGTTGAGCGGCTTCTGCAGGCTTGCAACCAAGCAAGATGATATCCAAGAAGGGAGCAGGCCAGCCCACATACTGAGCTCAGTCAGAGAAAAGCTCAGCAGGCAAGCTGCACACAAACAGTGAGAGCGGCAAACAAACAAACAAGTCGAGCAAAGGCCGTGCGAGCAAGCCAGAAATCACCACTCAGCGCGAAGGATGCTGGGGCCAATGATTTGAAGACGTGGGAGAAGCGCATCTGCCTTGTCTACGGCAAAAAGCGGTTGCGGTTGGACTGAAACGGGGCGTAGACGGACACATGGACAGCCATGTGTGGACACTTCTAGATGGGTGTGTGAAACACCTTGGGCGTACAAACATGTTTGTGCAAGCTACGGGCGTCCTGAGCAGCGCGCCCTTGGCACAAGCCTCCCTTCAAGCCTACTGTCCCTGGCCCTGCTCCCCAGCAAGGGGGGCAAATAATTTGGCCATTGGGTTAAAGAGTGAAGAGCATAAAGCTACCACAGAACAGCTGAGCTCTGAGTCAAAGCCCCATATGCAACCTGTTTCATCTTGGAGCAAGGCTGCTCTTAGCAGCCTTAATTGCATCAGCGAAGGAAGCCGTTGCGAGTCAAAGCCCCATATGCAACCTATTTCATCTTGGAGCAAGGCTGCTCTTAGTAGCCTTAATTGCATCAGCGAAGGAAGCCGTTGTCATTAAGCAGATCCCAAGGTGCACACCCAGTGGTACAGTGGGTTTGACTCAGTTGGGCTAAACCCCCTGGAGCTCCCTGGGTTTGCTGTGCCCTTCGTACTACTTACCCCTGGAGGAAGCCCAGTTTCGGGGTGAGGGGCACACAGCGATGGGTAGGACGTGCCTCTTGATCATGTCGCGAGTGTGGGAAGCCCAAAAGAGGAGGGCTCTGAGATCACAAAAGCCTCTTCAACATCGGGAGAGGGGAATTTTCAAAAAACACCCCAAGCGGAGGGAACGTGTGCTGTTTGGGTGTAGGACTGGATCTCCAGCACGTTCACCTCTGGCATTTGTTTTGGGCCCATTTCTTCTCCCCAGGGCCTTGGGGCAAGCAGGAGTGCCATAACAGGGAGCCATGAAGAGAGCGGAGCCAGCCAGCGGCAAGGATTTTGTTAGCGTTTGGAGGAGAAAACAGGGAATTTCCACATATGGAAAAATGTTCCTTTAAACTGTTATTATGTAAAAATACAAAGCCACAACTGATAATATCTCTCACTCTGGGGAATGATGGAGAGTGTTTGTTTCTTTAATTGCATTTAATACTCATGAAAGTTACCAGCTTGCCACCACTGCAAGTGAAGCTCGTTTGCTGGATTGCAGCACGCACAGCATCAGCTTCCTTTCCGTGCTCCTTCAGCAACGTATTTTGCCCTCGTTATTAAAAGCCAGCTCCTAATTTGCTGCACATGTTTGATCACTGGTGTTTTGCTTGCAAATTGCCTGTAGAGGTGTGAACTAAAATTAAGTGTGTGATGAGTTTCTAAATGAGGACCCTTGGTTAGTCAAAGGTGGGGTGACTCCTGTTAGGCAGGAGCAAAGCCACAAACCAGGCTCCGACGTCTGCCCTGGGGCGAGCATCCCATGTCTTAGATGGCTGCAGATGTTCTCATCATTCTGAATGGTCATTGTTTCTCTGAATTCCACCCATCTTTTGCTCTCAAATTTAACAATTAAATAATATAACAATTTAACCAGGGCTTGGGTGGAAAAATGTTTCCCCCATTGGTTTTGGATGTGCCACCTTGGGATTTTGCTTTGATTCCTGTTCAGAAGCTCCCGATCCTCCTTCCCTTGGTATGCTTTTATCCTCTCCTCTCATGTACCCCTCCTCGCTAAGGTAAATGATTTGAGCTAACGTATAAAGGCATGCAGTGGAAATTCATGGCTTGGGCAGGAGCCTGTGAGAGATGACATGGGCTATGCTCCTGCTGCTGCTTTAATTCATCAGCATCCGAGCATGTAAAACCAGGACAGTCGCTGAAGCTGCAGCGCATGAATCACCCTTTGAAAGAAACGTGTCTCTGCGTGCTCCGACAAGCCCTTCTTTTCAAAGTGCCATTGACAAACCTGGCTTGCTAAGAGCATGGATTTAAAAAGCTCTTGCTGCAAAGGTAAATTATATACTGATCCCTGCCTGGAGTTTGGTGCTATGCCAAATAAGTGCCGAAACCTCCCAGTGAGTCATATAAATCATAGCCCAAAACCCCGAGGGAGATGGATTAATACCGGATCAATGTGAACGTGCCACAGAGTTATTTGATCACTACAATGCTGGTATTGACTGTTATACACCTGTTATATCGTTACGGATTACATCTGTTGTAAACACACTGTTTGATGTTGCAGGCTGAGCTAACCACATGCACCATAATCACGGCTTGTAGCTGCTGTGGTGGCCTCAACATGCCCGAATGAGGGTAATTTTCTTGTTGTGTGGGGTGGCCCGACAAAAGAGGCTTGTTCAGGGTGAGCCTGTGAAGAGGGAGCATGAGTACAGCAGAGGGGAGGAGATGGGAGAAGGGATGGGGCCACAGTCTGCACCGTGATGGAGACGACTGGAGAGAAAGGTTGGAATAAAAACACCAGACTATGACAGACGTCAGCTGAAGGAGAGAGTTTACTGGTTCTGGATGGAGTTTAGGACTAAGGTGAGGTCTGAAAAAAATGAAAAAATCAAATACGGATGGGTAAACAGTGGGAGAGGCATGGGGCAGGGTTTAGCTACAGGAGGGGCTGTTGGTGATGGGAAGGAGTGAAGTGAAGTTGTTCAGCTGGGGTTTCACACTATGGTGGGGTGATAGAGCAAATTCACTGATGGTCCACTGACATTGATGGCAATAGCAGCCTTGCAATCCCTTCTTCAGCAGTGGGCCTGCAATTTGAGACCTTAATGGAGCAACTTTGAGTTCACACCGGTGGGTCCCAAGACAGTATATCAAACCCTTCCTTGCTGTGTGTATTTCTGTGATCTCTGTTTTGGCAACTTGACACTTTCTTGAGCCTGAGAGATGAGTTATCTTATGCCGGCAACCTTCCTAATCCTCATTATTCCAGTCTCAGATGCCAGGTTTCTCCCCCTTACACCTCTGCTTCCTCACCCTGCAGAGGACCCAGGGTTTCTCCAGAAACTATCTCCTCAGAGTACCATGATGGACATACTGACAGCAGGACTGGGAATCAATATCTCCGCCTGGTGCTGCTCTTCCAGCTGAGTGTTCAACGTCTCCTCAGAGTACCATGATGGACATACTGATAGCAGGACTGGGAATCAATATCTCTGCCTGGTGCTGCTCTTCCAGCTGAGTGTTCAACACAGGCAGGGAACCTGACATAAACCTCCACATTTATATTAGCCATGTCATGACTTTAGGGTAACGAACCATCTGTCCCTCCCAGATGCTGGAGCAGGTTAGGATGCTCCAGATGGTGGAGCAGAGTAGGGTACCCTTCCACATCCTATATGTGGGTGAAGGCACAGGCTGAAGGGCATGTGATTATTCTGTTTCCACATGGGGACATGCCTTCCTTGGTCTCCCAGGTCCGTAGTGCCATTGCAGTAGCAGGGCTCAGTCATTGGAATGGAGGATGACTCACTTATAACTATAAGTAACATCTCAAAAAAAAATTCAACCAAAAACTCAAGAAGGATCTTTGGAAAATGTTCTTTCCTTCTACATTAGCCATGGGCTGAAGGTCTATTCAGTATCTATAAATTCCTACATTCAGTTCTTTCTCTCCCTTTTCATCTTACCTTTTTTGTTTATTTCCTTGTAACATCCCCAGCTAATACAACAACAGCTGGAAAACTCACAAAGGCTTGGGGAAGAAGACAATGCAGGAGATATTCCCCAAATATTTCAAAACTTTTGGGTCATAATTTTTAACCAGTTCCAAAATATTATTTGCCCGAAACTGAAGCAGAAAAGATGATACCAAGACTTTTGAGGCTCCCTGTGCTGACACTTTCTGCCCAGATCTGCTCCATGCTGGCCCTGCCCCAGGCAAGTGCTGACAGTCAGAAATAGCCTCTGGGTCCTCCTCAGCATCCAGAGGTCAGTTCAGCAATGTAGCTTATTTGAAACTGAAAAGAGAGGACAAAAATGGTATTTTGAAGAAGCAGGTGAAGAGTGAAAAGGACACCTAAACAAGGTCTGACCAGGGGAAATGTCCTGGGCTAGCAGCAGCTTGGGGCTCAGGGCAAGCCCTGCCTATAATGTTTGAAATACAATGTTCAGGGTGGAAGGAATGACAGATGAAGAGGGTGAAAGTCCTTCTCTAACCCCAACCCCTACAGACGGCTCAACAGTGGAGCAAGAAGGGCTCTGATTAGGTGAGAAATGCTGAGAAACCCCATCAGCTATAAAGAAACACACCTCAGCTCTCATCCCATCCCAGGTAAGCATGAGCCAGGGTTGGGGATGACCCTGAGAGCTGTGGTGTGCAGACCTGGATGGGAGCCCATGTCTCAATGGGGTTCCTGCCTCCTCTTCATTCACCTCTTACTGCAGTCTTTTCCAATGTGTTGAGTGTTTGCATGAGTCTGGATTGTCTTTTCTGATCTTTACCTGGGAATTCCCAGTAAAAAAATGCCCTACAACTGTTGTGATGCCCTTCAACTTATAACAAAGTTTTCCACTTAACTTTGCTCACACCAAAACCTAGACTGCCAAAGTTGGCATGTTTTGGCTTTTACCCAGCATCAACCCAATGGGTACAACACCCAAAGGCTGCACTTCAAACTTGCCTTGCTGTTGTCAGGAGGAAAGCAGGGATCAGGATGTCTTGAACTATGGTTTGGAAAAGAAGACTATGAGTTACCCAAGGACAAACTGACTCATTGGGCAATTTCTGGGGTCCAAGCAGTGCAGAAATACTCTGAGACACCTTCCCAGGGCACCCTGGGCCATTCTTCATGCCAGATCCTGATGTATGAGCACAAACCTTGAAAGCCAGGCAGTGATGTGAGTGTACCCTACCTGAGCGGATGCACAGATTAACTGCTCCATGCCAGGATGGGAACAGATGTATGTATATATACATGTGCTGACTCATGCATCCTCCTTCTTTCACACCAAGACCTTCCCACAGAGCTCCCCATCCACCCTGGCACCTCAGCAGTCTTTCCCCATCCATTGCCTTATTTCCACCCTTTGGGGACCTGGGCCCTCTATATGCTGCAAATATGACCATGCCCTAAAAAACCACATTCTCATTCCCCCTGTCCTCCTTCTCCCCTACATCTTGCCCCCATCCCCCCACCTTGGGATGAATGAGACACTCGCTGTGGCTGCAATATATCATTCTTACTATTTGTTATGAGGTTTTAATGAGTGCGGAAGATTAGGATGTTTGCAACAGCGTAACAATAAAATACATATCTCGCTCGTTCCTTGCCAAAAAGTACTTACAAATAATAAAAGTGAGGCTAGCTGAATGCATAAATCTCCTTTCACAAGCCCCCACCCACTGTGCAATAATTAGTACAAAGTGCAGTGCTAATAGATCATCTTACTTGTGTGGGAAACTTGACATTATGCTTTGTTTATATTATCCCTTTGGCAAGAATCTGCATGGCAGATCCTGGCAGCCAGCAAACAAGAGGCTCTCAAGGAAGGTTTCCAGACTGTCGTGCAGAAAAGTAAGCCACAGGATTGCGTGCTGGTCAGGATGCCGAAACCAGTTGGGGAGCTGAAGCGTTAGATCCAGCTTTTATGGAGTTGAGCTACCAAGTTTCCAGCTGACTAGGAGCAACATCCTGCGAATGATTTGCAAAGGGTTGTTCCCACCCCAGCCACAACAAATCAGTGTGAACCTTGGCTTCAGGATGGTGCCCTTTGCTTAATTATATATTCAGGGCCCAATTTACCGCCTGGGCCTCCTAATGGGAACAGACGAGGTCGCCCAGACTTGAGACAGGCACCGAATACGGCTCCTGCCGTCTCTGGCTGTTTAAGTAGAGGGTTTTCAGCCTGTGCCCAAATTGCTCCAGCTCCCAAGACTCTTCTGCTCCACTCAACCCCTATGGAGACCTTGGTTGATGTGGGAATCACCTCTGCTGGGACATCTGGCTCTGTCCCATGGTCCAGGGTTGCTTGCAGTATGGTTTGCCCAGGGCATGAGAGGGCTCAAAACGCTGCTGGTAGAGGCAAGGGCTGTCTTCAGCTCTCTGATGTCCACACTGGGACAATGGGCTGGATGGAAAGCCATCCCTCACTCCACATGTCTGCTACTCTTCACTCTCTAGCTCCTCTCTCTCTAGTTGGGCTCAAGTCCCTTCCATTTGCTTGTTTCTCTATCCCAGGGAGCAGCTGAAAAAACAGAGCCCTGTGCTTGGACGTAGAGATGCATTC